>NC_055993.1:136427205-136729449 GCF_018446385.1 Zingiber officinale
GAGAACTATCGCTGGCTAAGATCTTCCCTTTGCGTTTATCTCACATAGGCACTTCTCTAAAAGATTCTTGTGGAGCCTCCCTTCGTCCTCCTTGCTCAAAAGGTGTACGAAGAAATACTCGAGGAAATGCCAATTTACAAGAGGTCATAGATCACCAACAATCATGTTTGAAGCAATTGCGTCTCAAGACTTGTGGATATGACATGTATTCTTTGGTGTTGCAGGTTCACATAATGATATTAATGTGTTGTGTGAATCTCCCATATTCAATAACATCTTGCAAGGAAATACCCTGGAGATTAATTTCATGGTCAACGAGACTAAATATAAGAATGAGTATTATCTAACAGATAGAATATATCCGGAATGAGCTACTTTCGTGAAGACTTTTCCTTGCCCAGAAGATCTCAAGAGGAAGTCGTTTAAGAAAAGATAAGAGACTACAAGAAAAGATGTTGAACAAGCATTTGGGGTGCTCCAAGCTCGATACGTAATTGTCAGAGGTGCAACTCGTTATTAGTACAAAAAAAAAAGTTATAACATATTATATTAGCATGTATTATTTTGCACAATATGATTTGTTGAAAATGAGGGAGGTCACGTGACAAATTGGTATAACGATGAAGATGGCAAATCTACACAACCTGTCTAGGGCTCAAACCATCTCCTGATAAATTTTGAACTACGTGACAGTCATGTGCATCACCAATTTCGTGTCAACTTAGTTGAACATATTTGATCACAATATAATACCAATCCTTAAATTAATATTTTAGAGTTTCTCTTTACGTTTAATTTATACATTTTTTAAATTTTATATCAAAGTTATTTCAAATTTATAATAATATTTTAATTTTAAATAAATGACACTTATAAACAACAACAACAACAACAACAACCAAGCCTTTTCCCACTAGGTGGGGTCGGCTGTATGAATCCTTTTACGTCATTGAGCTCTATCTCCTATTATATCATTATTTATATTTAAATAAATTTATCTTATTTTATTATTGCTAACCAAGTCTTTTTTGGTCTTCCTTTTCCTCGTTTGATATGCATGTTTAACATAGTTTCACATCGCCTAACTGGAACATTTATTGGTCGTCTAAATACATGTATGTACCATCTTAAACGTGTCTCTCAGAGTTTTTCCTCAATAAATGCAACTCCGACTTTCTCTCTAATGCTCTCATTTCTTATTTTGTCCATATTCTTATATCCACACATCCACCTTAACATTCTCATCTCTGCAACTCTCATCTTCTACTCATGTGCTCGAGTCATAACCCAACATTCAACTCCATATAACATAGCAGGTCTAATTGTTGTTTTATAGAACTTACCTGATCCGGCGGTACGGACACGGGACCCCTTTGAGGGGAGTCAACGCCATGTGGAGGTCAAAGGTCAAACGACCGACCAGAAAAGGGGGGACCGACCGGCCGAATGGGGTTTAAGCGGAATCCAAGACAGCCCGGCGGGGAGTCGGGTTTCCGACGCTCATGGTGAACAAGGTCGCCGGGCCGAGCGGGTAGCCCGCTCGGCCGAGGCATACGGCAGCAAGGCCGTGAACGGTTTCAGCCGAGCACATGACCGGGAATCTCCCGAGCATACCAGTACTTGTATCCGATCGGACGTGATGGGTCTGCCGAGCGGCTGGATGCTCGGCGCGGGGACAGAAGAGACAAAAGGACAAGGGAAACATCGGGGAACATCTTCTGACAACAAGCGTGTTCGACGACTAACCCATACGCAGAAGCCTATGACGGAAGGTTCTACTGTCCCATCAGAGAGGTGCTCAGACTGTAGCAGTATGGTGTCAGGCAAGCTCCTCTGACAAGCCCATACTGAGATATGGTAATAGGACACGTATTCGCCTCGGTATGTGTGCATGAGCCTCTTCACAGCTCTATATAAGGGTCCTCACACTTCGCCGGAGGTACGCATTCTCTGATATTCGAAGTCACTTCCTAGTTTCCTCTTGCCTGACTTGAGCGTCGGAGGGTCGTCGCCGGGAACCCCTTCCCGGCCCGACTTCCTTGCAGGTTCGCCGGAGACCCCAACGACCGGCCGGAGATCCACGTCATCAGTTCGGAGAGCGCCACGTGCCCAGCATCCGTTGATTCAGCGTTCGGACGGGATCAAATTGGCGCCGTCTGTGGAAACGCACCTGAATCCGAGCGGAAGCAATGGACGATGCTGGACGACCGCATACGGTGATGCTCTCCACGGAGGAGCTCGACGCTCTGATCGAGGCAAGAGCAGCTAAGCTTGTGGAACAATAGAAACAGAAGGCGCAAGCCGAGCGGATGGAGCAACAAGCGACGTCCGCGTCGGGAGGCCGAGCGGAAGCACCACCGGCCACGGTTCCATTTCATCGGGTGCCTATTATCTGGAGGATGAAGACGGACGACAACTGGATCGACCATGGAGCGCGAACCACCTCCAGCCTTACTGGTCGGGGTGAAAGGTGCACCAATGTAATGTATGTTATATATGTTCTGTTCGGCTGTATATTTGAAATGCAGGAGTAAAAAATTGAAAAATTAGCGCTAGTATAAGGCATCGTCAGCCGAATCGGAAGACCGTCGAGCTCCGACGTTAAAAATCGAGAGTCATGCCAGCGACTATAAACCCTCCGGCCGGAAGACCGTCGAGCTCCGACGTTAAAAATTCGTGCCGGCGACTATAAACCCTCCGGCCGGAAGACCGTCGAGCTCCGACGTTAAAAATTGAGAGTCGTGCCGGCGACTATAAACCCTCCGGCCGGAAGACCGTCAAGCTCCGACGTTAAAAATCGAGAGTCGCACCGGCGACTATAAACCCTCCGGCCGGAAGACCGTCGAGCTCCGACGTTAAAAATCGAGAGTCACGTCGGCGACTATAAACCCTCTGGCCGGAAGACCGTCGAGCTCCGACATTAAAAATCGAGAGTCGCGCCGGCGACTATAAACCCTCCGGCCGGAAGACCGTCGAGCTTCGACGTTAAAAATCGAGAGTCACGCCGGCGACTATAAACCCTCCGACTGAAGACGAGTCGGCCGTTCGGCTGTATATGAAATGCAGGAGTTAAGAAATCGGAAAATTAGCACGAGTAGAAGCCCTCACAGCCGATAGGAAGACCGTCGAGCTCCGACGTTAAAAATCGAGAGTCGCACCGGCGACTATAAACCCTCCGGTCGGAAGACCGTCAAGCTCCGACGTTAAAAATCGAGAGTCACACCCGCGACTATAAATCCTCCGGCCGGAAGACCGTCGAGCTCCGACGTTAAAAATCAAGAGTCGCACCGGCGACTATAAACCCTCCGGCCGGAGACTATAAACCCTCCGGCCGGAAGACCGTCGAGCTCCGACGTTAAAAATCGAGAGTCGCACCGGCGACTATAAACCCTCCGGCCGGAAGACCGTTGAGCTCCGACATTAAAAATCCCGAGTCGCACCGGCGACTATAAACCCTCCGAGCGGCCAAGTAACCAAAATTACTTCGTGAACCTTTGGCGAAAATCCCATTTGTGAAACAGGATATATTTAGCCGAGCGGACCAGCTACGTAAAATACTTCGTAAAAAACCCCTTTCGAACACAAGAAAGGTGGGATGAAAAGCGAATAGCGAGGAGAAGTGAAGGAACATAAACAACGGTAGTTGGCGAGCCGAGCGAACAGCACTCGTGTTGATTAGCAAAAGAAAAAGCAAGCAAAAGCATAGCATTAGAGAAATTATGGCCGAACGGCCAAATTACAAAACAAGGATAGTTTTTGGCCGAGCGGCCGAATTACATGAAGACTTCTACTCAAGAAAATCATAAATGTCCTTTGGGATGGTGCCGAGGAGCGTCGCTTGATCTTGGGCCGGGATGATGACGGAGTCGGGAAGATGACCCTTGGACTTCAAGTAGGTTGTGGTGGCATTCATAGCAAGCTCGAAGGCAGTGTACATCCGTTCGCAGACTTTTTCGAAGAATTCGACCGAACGGATGTAATTTTGCCTCAAGGCGGCGACCCGGCTCGGCTCAGCCTCCTGGTATTCTTTGAGAGCCGCTCGGGAAGCATCGGCAGCTGCCTGATGTTCTTGCAAGGCAGCCTCAAGCTTCTTCACTTCATCCGATCGGGCCGCCTTCTCGCCGGCCATATGATCCATCAGCTCCTTAACCTTTTGCTCCAGACCCCGAGCCTCGACATTCTTCTTCTCCAGATCGGAGATTGCCATTTTCTTCCGCTCGGTGGTGAGGTTTTTCTTCCGCTCAAGCGTCTTCACCTGCCTTTCAAGTTCTCCTAGAGTGTAGGCCTGATCGGCCGTCTTCTTCTGCTCGGCTACCAGTAGATCTTGGGTCTTTTTGAGCTCCCTCTGCAGCTCGGCGTATAATGGACCCTGAGAGGGCACGCCGCCCGAGCTCCTTAACCTTTTTAGCTCCTCATCCACCATCGCTAAACGGTTGGAGACGGCGATCTCCTCCACCCATCTCTGTCAATAAATAAGATCATTAACAGCCGATCGGAAGAGGCGTATAAAAGACTTGAAGAAAACAAACTTACCCTCGTGGCCTGTTGCATGTGGCTGTTGGCCAGATTGCTGAGTGGAATCAAGGCGACGCGCGCCCGAGCGTCGGCCCACATCTCGGCTAGGGGCCCCTTCATTGTAATCATGTGCTCGGGCGCAGTTGGCCGATCGGACTCCGGCATCATCTCTTCGGTGGGGAGATGCAAGGAAACCCGGATGGTACGGTGCCGACCGGGAGTCGTCTGAGCCGAAGCGGGAGACGGATCGGAGGCCGGTGCAGAAAATTACAACAAAATGGCCGAGCGTTGGACTCGGCGGGAAGCGGGCGGAAGAACACTGACAGGAACAGCCTCGAGGGGGTCCGCGGATGCGTCCAACTGGGAGGGGGTCCGATCGGAAGAGATCGCCTCCACCGCTGGGGCTTTGCCTCGAGAATCCACGGTGGTCCACTCGGATGGCTGGACCGCAGACGTGGCCGATCGGAGGGGTGTCTCTACTCGGCGCCTCTTTTACCTGAGCGGGCGCTCTTCCTCCTGAGCCGAGCCTTGCTCCCGGACGGAAGGCTCTCGACTAGCAGTTGCGCCAGCCGCTGGCTCCGGGAGAGAAGCCTAAGCGGCTGACTCTCCCGCATTTGTATCGCTCTCCCCCTCATGCGAGCCGACCGGCTCAATGCCAAGCGTCTCCATTTCTTTGGCAGCTGCGGTCTCGAGCGTCGCCGCTTTCCTCTTCAAAATGCCGGCCATCACGGACTCCATGACGATGTCCGCTGCAAAGGAAAAAGGAGAAAATCAGTTAGCAATCAAGACAAATGCACAAGTAAAATTCTTACCGAAGCCGCTCGGAAGGGGGGTCCTGATCGGACTCAGGCCAAATATGTACATCACCCCTTCAGGCAGGAACTTATTGATGTCAAACTTCAGACCGACTAACATGTTGGCAGCATGCAGATAATCCGGTCGGGTCTTGAACCTTTTGAGCTCTGGGGAGATTGGCTGTCCGACCTGCCACTGGGTTCGGAAAGTGGCCCGCTCGGGCATACGAAGGTAGAAGTAGAATTCTTTCCAATGCTTATTGGAAGAGGGTAGCTTATTGAAGAAAACTAAACCGGGCCTAGCCTGGAACATATATGTGCCCAGCTCGGACTGTTTAGGGTAATAAAAATAATAGAAAACATCCGGTCGGAGGGGGATATTGTGGATTTTGAACAAGACGACGGCGCCGCATAAAAGGCGGAAAGTGTTGGGGACTAGGCTTCCGAGCGGAATGCCAAAAAAATTGCAAACTTCAGCGATGAAGGGATGAATTGGAAATGGCAGACCGGTTGTGAACTGGTCGCGAAAAACACAAAAAGCTCCGCGCGGCGGTTTGTGTGGCCGAGAGGAGGGGGAGGGTAGGATAATTTCAAAATCAGAGGGAATTTCGAAAGAGTCCATCAGAATATCGGCGTCACGTCAATCGAAGCGCGACTCCATGGTAGTATACCATGGGCCGAGGGCTTGGTCTTGAGGCTGAGAGGAACTAGCCATTGTTCGAACGGACGAAACCAAAAAAAGGCAAAGAAAGGCAGAGGAGAGAAGAAAGAAGATGGCAAATGAAACAGAGCCCCGAGGACCAAAACTCGGGAAAAGGAAAGGCGAAGAAAACGCAAGAACCAAAGATAGAACAGAAAAAGAGCCTTACAGAAAAGAAGAAGGATCGATGAAGAACGGGGGATCGCCAGAAAAAGAGAACCGAAGCTGCCGGAGCACTGAAACGCCGAAGGAAGCTTCTGGGCACGAGAGAGCATAAATGCGGCGAAGGCGGAGAAGGCGAAGGCTTTATAGGGTTGGACCCGAGCGGCCTCCACCGTCAGATGCAGGTCACGGGAATCGAAGCACGCATCGGGCCATCCATTTCGAACCGCCTCGATCCCGTCGGACACCACGCCGCCGCCGTACGATGACGGCAGCATCGCCACGTGGCGTTCAGCTACTGGAGCGCATTTAATGAGCGCGTGCTCGACCTTAATAACGGAGATTGGCGAAAACTTCGAAAAGATACCGAGGAATGTTGGCGTTGACTGGCGTTACATCTACCCCCGTGGGGGCCGAGCGGAGGAAAGTTGCATATAGACGCCGCTCGGCATGACTGATGGTCCAGTCAGTCGGACTAATCGCCTCCTTCGACTAGACTTGAAGGGGAGGCAAGTGATCCGGCGGTACGGATGCGGGACCCCCTTTGAGGGGAGTCAACGCCACATGGAGGTCAAAGGTCAAACGGCCTACCAGAAAAGGGGGGATCGACCGACCGAACGGGGTTTAAGCGGAATCCAAGACAGCCCGGCGGGGAGTCGGGTTTCCGACGCTCATGGTGAACAAGGTCGCCGGGCCGAGCGGGTAGCCCGCTCGGCTGAGGCATACGGCAGCAAGGCCGTGAACGGTTTCAGCCGAGAACATGACCGGGAATCTCCCGAGCGTACCAGTACTTGTATCCGATCGGATGTGATGGGACTGCCGAGCGGCTGGATGCTCGGCGCGGGGACAGAAGAGACAAAAGGACAAGGGAAACATCGGGGAACATCTTCTGACAACAAGCGTGTTCGACGACTAACCCATACGCAGAAGCCTATGACGGAAGGTTCTACTGTCCCATCAGAGAGGTGCTCGGACTGTAGCAGTATGGTGTCAGGCAAGCACCTCTGACAAGCCCATACTGAGGTATGGTAATAGGACACGTATTCACCTCGGTATGTGTGCATGAGCCTCTTCACAGCTCTATATAAGGGTCCTCACACTTCGCCGGAGGTACGCATTCTCTGATATTCGAAGTCACTTCCTAGTTTCCTCTTGCCTGATGATCCTGTCCGAAAGCTGAATCAATTGACACTGGGCACGTGGCGCTCTCCAAGCGGCTGACGTAGATCTGCTGACTATCCGCCCGGACCTCCGGTGAACCTGCACAGAAGTCGGGCCGGGAAGGGGTTCCCGGCGACGACCCTCCGACGCTCAAGTCGGGCAAAGCTCAATAAGAAAGTGGCTCCAAGAATCGTAGAATGCGTACCTCCGACGAAGAGGGAGGGCCTTTATATAGGGCTGTGGAGAAGCGGGTGCACACACACCGAGGTGTACACGTGTCCTTCCCATACCGTAGTGTGGGCTTGTCAGAGGAGCTTACCTGACACCATACTGCTACAGTTTGAGCACGTCTCTGATGGGACAGCAGATCCTTCTGCCGTAGGATTCTGAGTATGGTCCGCACGTAGAACATGCCCGCTGTCAGAAAAAAATGTCCCTTGTCCTTTTCCCCCTTACTCCCGACCGGGCGTCCGGCCAGCCAGCCTCCGCCTTACGTCCGGCCGGACACATATAGTGGTCTACTTGGGAGATTCTTGGTAAATGTGCTTTGTGGAGACTGTCAGCAGTATGCTACCTTATGTCTTCGGCTGAGCGTGTCATCCGCTCAGCCTTACAATCTCGTTCGACGAGCGCCGGAACCCTAACTCCCCGCCGGGTACCTTTGACTCCGCAGGGACCTCGCTCGGCCGACCGGTCTACTCTTCTCCGGTCGGCCGACCGGTCTCCTCGTCTCCGGTCGGCCCTTTGACTTCTACGTGGTGTTGACTTCCCTCCTCGGGGGGGGGCCCTCTTTTTATCGCCGGATCACTTGCCTCCCCTTCAAGTCTAGTCGAAGGAGGTGATTAGTCCGACTGACTGGACTGCGAGTCTAGCCGGGCGGCGCCTTCGTGCCATTATCCTCCGCTCGGCCTACCGCAGGGATGGCCTTGGAGGTTAGTCAACAGCAACATTCCTTGAACCTCCTCGCACTCTGCGCCTATCTTCGACATTAAGGATGAGCATGCGCTCATTAAATGCTTCGAATGGTTGAATGCCACGTGGCGCACTGTCGTCATCATACGACGGCGGTGGCGTGGTGCTTTGATGGGATCGAAGCGGTTCGAAATGGACGGTGCGATGCACGCTTTAATTCCCGTGACCTGGATCCAACGGTGGAGGCCGCCCAGCCTCCACCCTATAAAATCTTCGTTTTCTCCTCCATCGCCTCACTCCTTCTTTCGTGTGCTCCCGATTATCCCTAGCGTTCTAGAGCTCCGACGATCGTGTTCTTCTGCTTCCGTCCATCCCCGATGTTCTTCCTTCGATCCTCCTTTTTCTCGTAAGGTTCTCCTTTCTTCTTTCTTATTTCCGGTGCTTTCTTTACATTCCTTTCCCCAGTTTTCGATCCCAGGGTACTCTTTTTCGCTTGCTGCCATCTTTCTTCTGCCTTTTTGCCTTTTCGATTTCTTCCGCTCCGACCATGGCTAGTTCTTCTCATCCTGAAGACCAATCCCTCGGCCCATGGTACACTACCATGCAGTCACGATTCGACTAGCGTGACTTTGACATTCTGACCGATAATTTTGAAATCCCCTATGATTTTGAACTTCTTTTAGCCGGTCCTTCCGCTCGGCCACACAGGCCGCCGCGCGGAGCTTTCTGTGTCTTCCGTGACCAATTTACTGCTGGTCTGCGTTTCCCTATACATCCCTTCATTATAGATGTTTGTAACTTTTTTGGTGTTCCGCTCGGCAGTCTAATACCCAACACCTTTCGCCTTCTCTGTGGCGTTGTCATTTTGTTCAAAATCCACAACATGCCCCTCCGACCGGAGGTCTTTAATTATTTCTATTACCCCAAGCAGTCCGAGCCGGGCACCTTCATGTTCCAAGCTCGGCCCGGCTTAGTCTTCTTTAATAAACTGCCTTCTTCCAATAAACATTGGAAGGAGTATTTTTTCTATATTCGTATGCCCGATCAGGCCAATTTCCGGACCAAGTGGCAGGTCGACCTACCCCCCACTCCTGAGCTGAAGAAGTTCAAGACCCGACCGGACTACCTTCATGCTGCAAATATGCTAGCCGGTCTACGGCTTGACATCAATAAGGTTCTTCACGAAGGAGTGATGTACATCTTCGGCCTGAGTCCCATGCGGACTCCCCTTCCGAGCAGCTTCGGTAAGAATTTAACTTGGGCATATACTTTGATTGCTAACTGATTTCTCTTCTTTCCTCTGCAGCGGACATCGTCATGGAGTCGATAATGGCTGGCATTCTCAAGAAGAAGGCGGCGGCGCTCGAAGCCGCGGCGGCCAAAGAGATGGAGACGCTTTGCATCCAGCCGGTCGGCTCGCATGAAGGAGAGAGCGGGACTCATGCAGAGTCGGCCGCTCAAGCCTCTCAGCAGAATGTGGCAAGCAGAGCCACCCCCAGCGGAGGACCAACTATCCAAGAAGAAGGTTCCGCTCGGGAAGAGGGACAACCCGGCTCGAAGAGGCGCCGAGTGGAAACTCCACTCCGATCGGCTACGTCTGCCGTTCAACCGTCCGCCCGAGCTACTGCACGTGCTCGCGGCAAGGCTCTAGAGGTCGAAGCTATTTCGTTTGACCGGACGCCCTCTGAATGGGACGAGCCGGCAGCCCCGATTGAGGCTATTTCGATAAGCACTCTTCCGCCCGCTCGTCAACCAGTCCAGCGCTCAACCATCCATTCTCAGTTTTCGGCGCCGGCTTCTGATCCTCTTCCGACCGCCGGTCGGACGACCCCCGGTCATGGCCGCACTATACGGGTCTCTCTTCATCTCCCGACTGAAGAGGTGCTGTTAGAGACCGACCGCCCAACCGTGCCCGAGCACACCATCACCTTGAAGGGGCCCCTAGCTGAGATGTGGGCCGACGCTCGGGCGCGCGTCGCGCTGATCCCCCTCCGAAATTTGGCCAATAGTCATATGCAGGAGGCCACGGGGGTAAGTTGAAAACAAAGTTTGGTATGCATTATCTCCACTCGGCCACTAACAACTTCTAATTTTCTCTCGCCAGAGATGGGTGGAGGAGATAGCTGTCTCCAACCGCCTGGCGATGGTGGATGAGGAATTAAGACAACTGAAGGCGGCTAGCGGCCCGTCCGGCTCTCAAGGCCTTTCGTATATATGCCGAGCTGCAAAAGGAGCTAAAGAAAGCTCAAGATTTGTTGGCGGCCGAGCAGAAGAAGACGGTCGATCAAGCCCACGCCTTGGCCGAGTCCGAGCGACAAGTCAAATCGCTCGACACAAAAATAACCCTGGCCATTACTCGCAAAAACACAGCCATCTCCGATCTGGAGAAAAAGAATGTGGAGGCTCGGGGCCTAGAGCAGAAAGTAAAGGGACTGATGGACCAGCTCGATGGCGAGAAAGCAGGTCGCTCGGTTGACGCACTGAAGCATATAAACGAGCTGAAAACTCTGCAGGAGTCCCTTGACGCGTCTCAATTGGCCTTCAAAGAGTACCAAGAGTCCGAGCCGAGTCGGGTAGCTGCCCTAAGACAAAGCTACATCCGCTCGCCCGAATTCTCAGAGAAAGTCTGCGAGCGGATGTACACGGCCTTCGACCTGGCTATGACCGCCACCATTACGTATCTGAAGTCTAAGGGTCTTCTTCCGGACTCTACTACTATTCCGGCCGGCGATCAAGTGGCGCTCCTGAACGACATTCCCAAGGACCTTTACGATTATATTGAGTAGACGTTTTTATATGTAATTAGGCCGCTCGGCCAAAAATGATCCTTTTTTGTACTTAAGCCGCTCGGCTTAAAGTTTTATTTTTAATGCAATGCTTTCCTTTCGCGTACTTTGCCCCTTTGGCCAGCTAATATGTGTTGTCCTCCCATCTATTATCACACCTCTAGCATCCGAAAAGGATTGTTACGAAGTATTTGGCGTGACCCTTCCGCTCGGCTAAATATGTAATATTCCGCTTTGATAGCAGAGATCGCTCGCTATATGCCGATGAAGTACTTTTGAGTTCTGAGCCGAGCGGAACGTAGGGACGGTCGAACGATATTGACAGCGAGTTAGACACTTGCAGTCCTTTTTATTGGCCTCGTCCGCTCGGAGGGTTTATAGACGTCGGCTCGTCTCGATTTTTAACGTCGGAGCTCGACGGTCTTCCGCTCTGAGGGTTTATAGACGTCGGCTTGTCTCTCGATTTTTAACGTCGGAGCTCGACGGCCTTCTACTCGGAGGGTTTATAGATGCCGGCTCGTCTCTCGATTTTTAACGTCGGAGCTCGACGGTCTTCCGCTCGGAGGGTTTATAGACGCCGGCTCGTCTCTCGATTTTTAACGTCGGAGCTCGACGGTCTTCCGTCGGAGGTTTATGACGCCGGCTCGTCTCGATTTTTAACGCTCGGAGCTCGGCGGTCTTCCGCTCGGAGGGTTTATAACGCCAACTCGTCTCGATTTTTAACGTCGGCTCGACGGTCTTCCGCTTCGGAGGGTTTATAGACGCGGCTCGTCTCTTGATTTTTAACGTCGGAGCTCGGCGGTCTTCCTTCGGAGGGTTTATAGACGCCGGCTCGTCTCTCGATTTTTAACGTCGAAGCTCGACGGTCTTCCACTCGGAGGGTTTATAGACGCCGGCTCATCTCTCGATTTTTAATGTCAGAGCTCGACGGCCTTCCGCTCGGAGGGTTTATAGACGCCAGCTCGTCTCTCGATTTTTAACGTCGGAGCTCGACGGTCTTCCGCTCGGAGGGTTTATAGACGCCGGCTCGTCTCTCGATTTTTAACGTCAGAGTTCGACAGTCTTCCGCTCGGAGGATTTATAGACGCCGGCTCGTCTCTCGATTTTTAACGTCGAAGCTCGACAGCCTTCTGCTCGGAGGGTTTATAGACGCCGGCTCGTCTCTCGATTTTTAACGTCAGAGCTCGACGGTTATTAAGGCTAATTTTGCCACTGCCGTTCGGTGAAGCTATTTGCCATCCTTTAATTATTTCTGCTTCCTGCATTATAAGGACATAGGCGGCCAAAACATATATAAAATTACATCAGCGCACCTCTCACCCAGCTCGGTACGGCTAGAGATGATTCGCGCTCCATGGTCGATCTAGCTGTCGCCCGTCTTCATCCTCCAAATAATAAGCACCTGAACGAAGCTTCTCGATGATTTTGAAGGGGCCTGACCAAGGAGCTTCTAGCTTGCCGACGTCGCCGACCGGCTTTACTTTCTTCCATACAAGGTCGCCGACCTGGAATGATCTGGGGATTACGCGCCGGTTGTAGTTTTGCTTCATCCGTTGCCGGTACGCCATTAGCCGGACGGACGCCTTGGCTCGCTCCTCATCAACCAAATCCAGCTCCATGTTCCTCCTCTCGGCGTTGCCATCATCATAATTCTGGATCCGGACGGACTCGACGCCGACTTCGACAGGAATCACCGCTTCGCCGCCGTACACCAGATGGAAAGGTGTGACGCCCGTTCCTTCCTTTGGGGTCGTTCGGATGGCCCATAGGACGCCTGGCACTTCATCCACCCAACTTCCTCCCAGATGGTCGAGCCGAGCGCGCAAAATACGAAGAATTTCCCGATTGGCTACTTCGGCTTGACCATTGCTTTGGGGGTATGCCACGGACGTGAAGTGTTGCTCAATGCCATAACTTTTGCACCAATCTTCGAGCAACTTTCCAGTGAATTGTCGTCCGTTGTCGGAAACAAGCCGGCGAGGGATGCCGAACCGGCAGATAATATGTTGCCAGATAAACTTCTTGACCATCTGCTCGGTGATCTTGGCTAGCGGCTTGGCCTCCACCCACTTAGAAAAATAATCGACCGCCACCGGTAGAAATTTCCGCTGCCCGGTCGCCATGGGAAACGGACCCACAATATCCATTCCCCATTGGTCGAACGGACAGGACACAGTAGCTGCTTTCATTTCCTCAGCCGGTCGATGTGAGAAATTATGATACTTTTGGCAAGAAAGGCACGTCGACACGGTCCGAGCAGCGTCTGCTTGTAAGGTTGGCCAGAAGTAACCGGCCAGCAGGATCTTCTTAGCCAGCGATCGTCCGCCCGGATTCCCTCGGCACGATCCTTGATGTACTTCTTGGAGGATGTATGCCGAGTAAATTGATCCTGTCTGAAAGCTGAATCAACGGACGCTAGGCACGTGCCGCTCTCCAAGCAGCTGACGTAGATCTGCTGACTATCCGCCCGGACCTCCGGTGAACCTGCACAGAAGTCGGGCCGGGAAGGGGTTCCCGGCGATGACCCTCCGACGCTCAAGTCAGGCAAAGCTCAACAAGAAAGTGGCTTCAAGAATCGTAGAATGCGTACCTCCAACGAAGAGGGAGGGCCTTTATATAGGGCTGTGGAGAAGCGGGTGCACACACACCGAGGTGTACACGTGTCCTTCCCATACCGTAGTGTGGGCTTGTCAGAGGAGCTTACCTGACACCATACTGCTACAGTTTGAGCACGTCTCTGATGGGATAACAGATCCTTCTGCCGTAGGATTCTGAGTATGGTCCGCGCGTAGAACATGCCCGCCTTTTGCTCCGAACAGGCACTTCTGAGGGTTTAGCTTGACTCCATATTTCCGTAGCGTTCGGAAAGTTTCCTCCATGTATTCGAAGAGATCGGACGCTCGGACGGACTTGATGAGAATGTCGTCCATGTATACTTCCAGATTTCGCCCGATCTGCTCCTTGAACACTTTGTTCATCAATCGCTGATAAGTGGCTCCCACGTTTTTTAGTCCGAACGGCATCACATTATAGCAATAAGTGTCGTCGGCTGTAACGAAGCTGACTTTTTCTTGATCTTCTCGGGCGAGCGGCACTTAATGATAGCCTTGATATGCGTCGAGCATGCATATCAACTCGAAGCCGGCCGTAGAATCCACCAGCTGATCGATCCGGGATAGAAGATAAAAATCTTTTGGGCACGCCTTGTTAAGGTCCTGGAAATCGATGCACACTCTCCATTTATTGCCTGGCTTGTAGACTAGTACCACGTTCGCCAGCCAGCTAGGGAATTGGACCTCGCGTATGTGGCCGGCCTCCAAGAGTTTCTCGACCTCCGACTGGATGATTGCATTCTGTTCGGCACTGAAGTCCCTCTTTCTCTGCTTCACCGGCCGAGCGTCCGGTCGGACGTGGAGCTCATGCTGCGCTATACTCGGTGAAATTCCGGGCAGCTCATGCGTCGACCAGACGAAGACATCACGGTTTCTCTGGAGGCATTTGATCACTTCCTCTTTCTGGTTGGCCTCCAGATCGGCAGCAATGAACGTTGTGGCCTCCGATCGAGTCGGGTGAATCTGCACCTCCTCTTTTTCTTCATAAACCAAAGAGGGAGGTTTTTCAGTTATAGCATTCACCTCGATTCGTGGCGCCTTCCGAGCGACATTGGCTTTAGCTCGGACCATCTCGACGTAGCATCGCCGAGCTGCCAGTTGATCTCCTCGTACTTCTCCCACCTTGTCTTCTACTGGGAACTTAATTTTCTGGTGGAAGGTGGAGACGGCCGCTCGGAACTCACTTAGAGCCGGTCGTCCCAATATGACATTGTACGCCGACGGAGAGTCCACGATGACGAAGTTTGCAGTCCGCGTCCTTCTGAGCGGCTCCTCTCCCAGCGATATGGCCAGCCGGATCTGTCCGACCGGCTGAACTTCATTGCCCGTAAACCCGTAAAGGGGGGTTATCATGGGCAGCAGCTCGGCTCGGTCAATTTGTAGTTGATCGAAGGCCTTTTTGAACATGATGTTGACCGAGCTTTCTGTGTCAATAAAAACGCGGTGTATTGTGTAATTGGCTATTACCGCTTTGATGAGAAGAGCGTCGTCGTGGGGGACTTCAACTCCTTCCAAGTCCCTGGGCCCAAAACTGATTTCGGGTCCACTTGCCTGTTCCTGGCTGCAGCCGACCGTATGGATCTGAAGCTGCCGGACGCTCGCCTTCCTTGCTCGGTTAGAGTCGCCTCCGGTCGGCCCGTCAGCAATAATGTTGATCTTGCCTCGGGAAGTATTACTTCTATTTTCTTCTTCCCGAGTGGACGGTCGGGGTCGTTCCCTAGACATCCGGAGATTCTCCCGCCTCGGAGAGCGATGTCGCTCGGGAGTCTGTTGTTGTCGCCTGTCAGCTATCGCCCGATCGGCTTCACGCGGCCTCTGTCGCCTGTCGGCTGATGGCGATCGACGACCGCCACTCCTGGGGACGGGGTGGGCGATTAGAGGAAGACTCCGGCAATCCCTGGTGTTATGTGTGTCCGTCCGGTGGAAGGAGCAGAACATTGGGGTCCATTTCTTCTTGGGCTTGGGTCGAGCGGCAGCTACCTCTTGCACGTGGGACCTAGCATGGGGGGAGCGGATTGCTTCGCCCCTCGGTCCTCTGGGTGGCTGATGAGCAACGTGTGGCTTCCGTTCGGTAGGAGGAGCCCGCTCGGTTGGAGTTTCTTTTTTCCGGACCACTTGGGCTTCCTTCACGTTGATGTATTCGTTGGCCCGGTGTAGCATGTGGTCGTAGTCTCGAGGCGGCTTCCAAATGAGTGATCGGAAGAAATCCCCATCCACGAGGCCTGGTGTGAAGGCATTCATCATGGTCTCCGAGGTGGCCGTTGGAATATCCATGGCCACTCTGTTGAACCGCTGGATGTAGGCTCGGAGCGATTCGCGGGCTTCCTGTTTGATGACAAACAGACTAACACTGGTTTTTTGATAGCGCCAACTGCTTGCGAAGTGGTGGAGGAAGGCCGTTCGGAAGTCTTTGAAACTTGAGATAGATCCATCGGGCAATCTCCGAAACCACCGTTGGGTCGATCCCGAGAGGGTGGTAAGAAAAACTCGACACTTCACTCCATCTGTGTACTGATGAAGAGTGGTCGTGTTGTCGAACTTACCCAAATGATCATCCGGATCGGTGGTTCCGTTGTACTCACCGATCGCTGGAGGCACATAATGCTTGGGCAGGGGTTCTCGTAGAATAGCCTCTGAAAATTGACGGTTGATCCGCTCGGGAGAGGCGTCTGTTCGGAGGGCTTTCCCTTTTTTATCTCGTCTTGGCATTTCATCCGAAGAAGATCCCCGATCACGATTAGTTGCTGCGGCTTCAGGAGTGCAGAATAGAGCCCGATGAAATGCAACTGTGGCCTGCGGTGCTTCCGCTCGGCCTCCTGATGCTGATGTTGCTTGCTGCTCTGCCCGCTCGGCTTGCGACTTTTGCCTCTGTTCTACAAGCTTGGCGGCACTTGTCTCGATCAAAGCGTTGAGCTCCTCTGTGGAGAGCATCACCGAATGCTGTCGTCCAGCCTCGTCCATTGTTTCCGATCGGATGCAGGAGCGTTCCCACAGACGGCGCCAAATTGATCCTGTCCGAAAGCTGAATCAACGGGCGCTGGGCACGTGGCGCTCTCCAAGCGGCTGACGTAGATCTGCTGACTATCCGCCCGGACCTCCGGTGAACCTGCACAGAAGTCGGGTCGGGAAGGGGTTCCCGGCGACGACCCTCCGACGCACAAGTCAGGCAAAGCTCAACAAGAAAGTGACTCCAAGAATCGTAGAATGCGTACCTCCGACGAAGAGGGAGGGCCTTTATATAGGGCTGTGGAAAAGCGGGTGCACACACACCGAGGTGTACACGTGTCCTTCCCATACCGTAGTGTGGGCTTGTCAGAGGAGCTTACCTGACACCATACTGCTACAGTTTGAGCACGTCTCTGATGGGGCAGCAGATCCTTCTGCCGTAGGATTCTGAGTATGGTCCACACGTAGAACATGCCCGCTGTTAGAAAAAAATGTCCCTTGTCCTTTTCCCCCTTACTCCCGACCGGGCGTCCGGCCGGCCAGCCTCCGCCTTACGTCCGGTCGGACACATATAGTGGTCTACTTGGGAGATTCTTGGTAAATGTGCTTTGTGGAGATTGTCAGCAGTATGCTACCTTATGTCTTCGGCTGAGCGTGCCATCCGCTCAGCCTTACAATCCCGTTCGACGAGCGTCGGAACTCTAACTCCCCGCCGGGTACCTTTGACTCCGCAGGGACCTCGCTCGGCCGACCGATCTACTCTTCTCCGGTCGGCCGACCGGTCTCCGGTCGGCCGATCGGCCCTTTGACTTCTACGTGGCGTTGACTTCCCTCCTTGGGGGGTCCCTCTTCTTATCGCCGGATCACCTGACTTGAGCGTCGGAGGGTCGTCGCCGGGAACCCCTTCTCGGCTCGACTTCCTTGCAGGTTCGCCGGAGACCCCAACGACCGGCCGGAGATCCACGTCATCAGTTCGGAGAGTGCCACGTGCCCAGCGTCCGTTGTCAGCGTTCGGACAGGATCATTTATAAAATAAGGAAAAAATTATTTTAAGTAATAAATATATTTTAAAATAATATTATTTTTTATTTTAAATAATAATTATTTAAATTGTATAAATAAAATTAAAATTGTATTTATTTAATTTAAAATAAAAATAAATATGAATAGATGTTAATGTTAAAATAAATATAAAATATATATAAGGGTTTAATCGTTTTTTTTTTCCATAGTTATAATAATTATTTATTGCGGTTATTATAATTAGAATTATTGTGATTTAATTATTGTCCCGTTAAATCCGATGATTGGGCGGTGCTCCGCCAAGCTCGTCCCCCTCCCCGAGCATCCTCTCCCCTCCTCCAAACTCTCTCCTTCCAACCTCCCCAATAACGAACTAACCCAATTGATTCCATCCGGCGAACTCCGCAGCTAGCTAGCCCTGCCTCTTCCTCCATGATCATTGCTTCTGTTTCCCACCAAATTGATGCCATAGCTGTGAGCAGGGGAATGGCGATGGGAGGAGAGGCCGAGGTGGTGCAGCTCCGGGAACACCTACACAAGCTCGCTCAGGAGCGGTGCCAAGCCCTCGAAGAACTCGAAGAGATGCAGTGGAAGATGCTGACGCAGCGGGAGAGCCAAGTCCGATCGGAAGCCCGCGTCAACGAGCTCGAGTACGAGCTCGAGAATTCCAGGGCGTCCGAGCGCCACCTGCTCGAGTCCTTGGCGTCCCAAACGAAGCAGCTGGAGCAGACCAAGATCCTGCTCGAGGAGATGAAGCTGGAGCTGAGGACGCTCCGCGCTGCGTCGAGCTCGCCTCGCCATGGCAAAAACGAGGCCGCCGTGCTGCAGACAGAGCTCCGCCTCGCGCTGGAGGCGGAGGAGAAGAGCAAGCGCGCCATGGACGGCCTGGCGCTCGCGCTCAAGGAGGTCAGCACCGAGTCGGGCAGGCTTAAGGGCGAGCTGGAGGCCGCGCGCGGCGAGTCGGAGCGGGTCGGAGTCTCGCTCCGCGGCGCGGAGGCGGAGGCGGAGCGGCTGAAGGCGGAGGCAGAGGAATCGGTAGCGGCGTGGCTGGAGAAGGAGACCGGGTTCCTGGAGTGCATCCGGACGTCCGAGGCCGAGCTGGAGGCGGCCCGGCGGGACTGCACGCGCGCGGAGCGCAAGCACAGGTCGGCAGTGGACGAGGCGTCCAACCTCCGCGACATCGTGAAGCAGGCCATCAAGGAGGCCTCGGTGGTGAAGGAGGCGCTGGAGATCGCTCGGCGGGAGAACGCGAAGCTCCAGGACGTGCTGGAGGCGGCGCGGCGTGAACTACAAGAGGCCAAGGCCCGCGAGGCCGCCGCGCTGCGCAGCTTCGGAGACATGAAGCGCATGTTCGCGTCCCCGGCGGCGCCCACCGAGCAAGCGCTGAAGGTGAAGCGGATAGCCAAGTACCCGTCCGACAACTGGCGCCACCACTCTGTCGGAGGGGAATCAGACCGGCTTTTCGAAGCGGTGGAGTACTCCCCAAAGCAAAGGAAGACAACGTCCGAGGAGGTCGCGTTGGCGGCAGTGGCGGCGGAGGGCGGATGGGATTCTCCGGCGCGGTACAAACTTAGAAGAGGCAGATTCTGAGAGAAGCGTAAGCAGTTCAAATAATTTAAAATATATTAAACCTGGAGCAAAGGAGTACCTCCAGTCGACCGTTGCATTTCTTTTCACACTGTAACCAATTATCATCAATAGCAGAGGCTAAATTAAATTAACATCTACAAATTTATTTTATTGTTGTATAACAAATTAGGATGATATATTTTTAATATAAATATATACTTTTTCAACAATAGTGAAATAAGAAATATTTTTAAGACAAAAAAATAGAACGATGTATTTCTTAATATATATATTTTTTAATTTTTACCTATATAGTTATACTGTATATATATATATATATATATATATATATATATATATATATATATATATAGTTGAATTAAAAAATAGTGTGTATATATATATATTTGTTTTTTTTTTTTTGCTTATATAAATATACTGTGTACATACTGCGTATTACACAGGGGTTTTGACTATCACAAGCATCCTCACGAAGAATCGCAACTGGAAGGAAAGCGAGGACGAATTTATAATTTCGATAAAAGAAGACAATTCATCCGGGCACATTTGAACATTAAAGGAGAAAAACATCTGAAGAGAAAAATTAGTACTAACAAAAGCGTGCCCGTCCGATCATGAATCAACGGTCAAAGATACCTAAAAAAGAAGAAAAATAATTTTGCAACTTCTAACAATGCAGCTAGTCGTCGGATCAAGAACCAACGGTGGAGAGGAGGCCTGCGCGGATCTAAAGGGCGACGGCGGCGATCGCGGCGACGGCGATCCAGCTGACCGCCTTGGCGGAGGCGCCATTGCCGGGAGACGGAGGCTGGGTCGGCGCAGCAGACGGGTTCTCCGAGATCGGGAATGACGGGGCGGCGGGAGGAATGGAAGACGGGGGAGAGGGTGGAGAAAAGAGAGGGGAAGCCGATGGGGCCTTGGCGGGGGACGTGGAAGGCGGAAGGGATGTCGGGTTGAGAGCAGGAGGAACGGCGGAGGGAGCGGAGGTCGGGCGATTCGATGCTGGAGCCACGGCAGGCGCACGGGAGGTGGGGGGAAGGGACGGTGGAAAGACGGCAGGAGACGGGGGCAGGGGTGGCGCGAAGGGAGCGGAGGTCAGAGGATTCGATGCTGGAGCCACGGCCGGCGCACGGGAGGTGGGGGGAAGGGACGGTGGCAAGACGGCAGGAGACAGGGGCAGGGGTGGCGCGAAGGGAGCGGAGGTCAGGGGATTCGATGCTGGAGACACGGCCGGAGCACGGGGGGTGGGGGGAAGGGAAGGTGGTAAGACGGCAGGAGACGGGGGCAGGGGTGGCGCGAAGGGAGCGGAGGTCAGGGGATTCGATGCTGGAGACACGGCCGGCGCACGGGAGGTGGGGGGAAGGGACGGTGGCAATACGCCAAGAGACAGGGGCAGGGGTGGCGCGAAGGGAGCGGAGGTCAGGGGATTCGATGCTGGAGCCACTGCCGGCGCACGGGTGGTGGGGGCAAGAAACGGTGGCAAGACGGCAGGAGACAGGGGCAGGGGTGGCGCAAAGGGAGCTGAGGTCAGGGGATTCGATGCTGGAGCCATGGCCGGCGCACGGGAGGTGGGGGCAAGGGACGGTGGCAAGACGGCAGGAGACACGGGTAGGGGCGGCGAGAAGGGAGACGAGGTCGGAGCCTTCCCGGGGGCGGCGCTCGGGCCCTGGGCTGAGCACGCGACGGCGAGCATCGCCACCGCAAGGGCGGTCGCGGCGAGGAGAAGCGAGTCGGCGTCCATGGTCACGACCGGCGAAATCTGGAGGACTAGCGCTAGGGTTTGTGGCACAAGAATTAAAGAATCAGCGACGATATTTATAGGTATCTTGAGACGCAGGGGCTGCATCCTGCAGCGTGAAACTGGAAGAGTCTATGCGGACTTCGCATAGGTTGATGGATTTAGACCGTACACTCGTATATGGAAATAATATTAAATAAGTTAAAATATTTATAAAAAATCAATATCTAAAATACCTCTAATAATCAGCTGGCAATTAATTCAATCTAAAATTAAGTTATGTTAATATACTTTTTTTATTTTTTCACGTCAAAAATATTTTAAACACTTATTAATAATTTTAATTTATTATCAGTATAATTAGATTAATAATCTAATTTCTAATATTTACATCGCTTACTTTCATCATCTCAACTCTCTTAATTTTTTATTATAATTTTTTTTCTTATCATTTTTATATCACATTGTATGAAATATCAATTCATCTATATCTCATTAATTTTTTTAAAAAAAATTATTATCACATCTATCCCTCTCAATATCTTTTTGATATAAAACATTCTTACTATAAGGTATAATTAATAATCTAATTTCTAATTTATTTTCATATTTAGAATCTTATAATCTTTAATAACCTCAATTTCTATTGGTTTTTTACTAAGTGATTGATACAATTTTTCAGATAGCTCACCATGCATCCCAAATGTCCTCATGTACATACGATGATTTTATTCCTTTTTGTCTTGCTTTATGTAACATGTCTTTGTAGAGTTTGTCACAAGCTGTGTTCCAGGTAGTATAAAATTTTGCCTCGTGCCCTATCTCTCAAGTATATATTTTCTACAATAATTTACTCATAAATTATTATAAAAATTATGATAATTAAAATTACTTACCAAAAACTTATCGTAATAAAATTGCTTCATTTCCTAGTCTACCCGCTTTCATATAGTACCAGCAAGGTTAAATCGCTCTTTAAATTTTGATATGATGTAGGCAGCTACTCTATAACCATCTAGGGTAAAACTACATTTAACAAATAAAAATATTAGAAATATTTTAATATAAATAAATGTAGTGAATAATACTAATAACATCACTTACTAACCCCTAATAATCCGTAGAACAATCTGGCCACCGACGTCAGACATGTCTATATCTGCATAATTACATTATAACACATATGCTTGCACACTAGTTTTAATCATAAAAATAATAATGACTAATAGAGTAAGACTAGTGATATAACCAGTGAGAAATTTACATGAACATTAATGAATATTAGAGTATAACTAATGAGATATTATAATTTTAACCATTAACATGAACATTTTGTAACTCATTCACACTAGACTCTGTTAGTTCAATAAGCTCCACACTGTTAGATATCCCTCCATCATCTATCTCTTCATAAGGTACATTAATATCTGCAAGTAATTGAGATGTTAATTGAATATGAGAATCTACTGAATGTATATCCACTGTATCATTTTGAAATGTAGCATGGTTTTGGGTCGCTATAGAGTTCGACATTTCTATGATAGAGCGAGGCTTTATTCGGCAAACGGCTAACCATTCACTAGGTATTCTCCTCTTCGTGGGATATTCAAGATAGAAAACTTGCTCTGCTTGTACCATGAAAATAAAAGGCGCATACTTGTTGAAGCTTTTGTTTGCATTTACCTCAACTAAATTATAGTTTGGATGTATTCTGGTGCCTATATTTGGAGTCGGATCATACCAAGAACATTTAAATAACATACATCTTTTGATGGGTAAGGTTGGATATTCAACCTCTATGATTTTCTTCAAGTCTCCCATAATAATCAAACTCAGAATCATTATTGTTGATAGATCCTTTCACACAAACACCCGAATTGAAAGTTAGTCTGCGTGAATCATGTTGTGCCACATGAAATTTAAAGTCATTAACATATTAGCTAGAGTACACTATTATCTTACGGAGATGTCTAGATGCAAGATTGATTATCCTGAAATCTTGCACATTAGATATTCTTCGATCGGACACTTATAACAATAGTTATAATATAAAATAAGCCTCTGATAATTTAATATGGATGTAAGAAATTAAAATTATTCTCTAACTTATATAAATTTGAAACCACAATACAAATTCCGTCTCTAACTTTTTAACTATCTTACTTGCATAAATTGATAGATTTTGTACTTGTAGTTGTTATTCAGACAAGATGAAAAATAAGGTAATTTTAAGAAAATTGGGATATCGAAAAACAACTTAAATTGGAAAAATGTTTTGATTAAAGAAGTTAACTTACCTTATGTAGAGTTTGACTTCATCATAGTTTAAGAGTATATATGTTCTTTTTGTGGCAAAAGGCGAATACATTCACCCTCAGCGCCCCCGCCAACCCGTCATAGGGCCAACACGGAGGAGGTAAATCACGGGCGGCTACTAGCCTTTGGAATAGTGATTAGCACATAAGGAAGGTATTTACCTCAGCTTTGCCGAGATTCGAACCCCATACCTTATTGTGGCAACACCTCATGCGCTAGCCACTAGACCCATTCGAGGGGACAAGAGTATGTATGTTCTTGCAGCATGGTATTCTTGTTGAGTTAATCATTTAGAAACAAATAATGCTCCCATTAGCTTGCCGAGAAACTTAAACATAGAAAGCATAGATTGGTCTATCGACTGAATATCATCAGAATTTGTAAGACACGTACGATGTCTGATTTTCACATTATCAGTAAAATAATAGGAGCAGAAAGAGGATGCTTCTTCAACCAGA
This sequence comes from Zingiber officinale, assembly GCF_018446385.1. Classification (NCBI taxonomy): domain Eukaryota; kingdom Viridiplantae; phylum Streptophyta; class Magnoliopsida; order Zingiberales; family Zingiberaceae; genus Zingiber; species Zingiber officinale. The sequence goes on from NC_055993.1 coordinate 136,450,919, forward strand.
TAAGCATTACAGATTGACCCCCTCAACTCTTACTTTGTTACGAACATTATTATTTAATTTCCTTAAAAAATATTTGAATTGATACATCCATCTGTACTGTACAGGACCAGCTATTTGTGCCTCGTATGTTAAATGTACTGATAGATGCTCCATTAAAATAACAAAACTTGGTGGGAAAATGCGCTCCAGCTTACATAGTATGAGAGTAAAGTCTGTTCTAGTCAAAGCATATCATCCATCATAATACATCTCGTTGTTAAATCTCTAAAATATAAACTCAATTTTGTGAGTGATTGTCAAACATTTTGAGGAAATAAGTCATGAAAAGCTACTGATATAAGTCTTTGCATGAATATATGACAGTCATGACTTTTCATTCCAAATATCTTTAATCTGTTCATATCCACGCATCGAGTCATATACAAGGCATACTCATCTGGGAATTTGATTTCTTTCAACCAATTATATAAAGTTTGCTTACCATTTCTGTCCAATGTATAACAAGTCTTTGGAAATTTATTGGTTATTTCATCCTGATACAACTCTGGTCTGTTAACTAGTTCTTTTAATTTTTCATGTGATTTTGTAGTATCTTTAGCTCTTCCATGCACATTCATCACAGTGTTGAAAATATTATCAAAGAAAATTTTCTCAACGTGCATCACATCTAAATTATAACGAATGAGTAGATACTTCCAATATGGTAACTCCCAAAAAAATACTCCTTTTCTTCCAACCACACTTGCACTGTCTAACGATATGTTTATTTATCTCATCAGAATTAATCTTAGATACTGATAGAAAATCATAACTGTCTATTTGGTCAAGGATTTCTTCACCTAACTTGATTGTTGGAGGAAGTTTTTTTACTACAACATTCTTAGTGAATTTTTTATTTCGCTTGAAAGGGTGATTAACTAGTAAAAATTATGATGATTATCAAACCAAGATACCTTCCTATTGTAGGGTAGTGAAAATACGTCAGATTTTATCATGCAGTGTGAGAATGCTAATTTACCAGCTATGCTCTATCCCGACAACATTGAGTATGCTGGAAAATCACTAATCGTCCATAATAATACAACATGCAATCTAAAATTAATTTTGCTTGCAAAATCATAAATCATTGACCCTACATTCCATAATTCATTCAACTCGGCAATGAGAGGTTACAAGAAAATATCTATCTTCTCTTTCAGATTAGTTGGCCTTAGAATAAGTACAGTAAGGAACATGAATTCATCTTTCATACACATCTATGATGGTAAGTTGTAAGGTGTTATTATAACTGCCAAGATAAATATTACTGTTTCGACTGACCAAATAGTTGAAATCCATCTGCAGAAAGTCTCATAGGGGTGTATTCAATCAAGATATTGAATGACTTTCATTTATTTTTTTTAATGATAAACTTTTATGGAGTTCATAGATTTTTATAGAATCTCATATAGTTGTGAAAAAAATTCCACGGAATTCTATAGATTTTTTGCAAGACTTTTACAGACATTTGTAAATTTCACGAAAACTTATAGATTTAAGGAGGTGTATTCAATCTTGGAAAAGCCTAGGTGGTCGTGATCTCGCACGATATTTATTTCCAAACAAAAATTAAAATACCTAATTAAATTTAGTTTTTTAATAAAATAATAAATAGTAAATTTGTCCATAAAATTTTTTTTCAACTTTTTATACTTTGATCTTATTTTGGCTAAAAGCAAAGAGAAGATAACGTCTCACTTTAAAAAAAAATTAATAATATAATTTTAAATCCAATAATATTATAATAATTTTAAATATTTTATTTATAATTTTGATCCAAATTAACCTGAAATGTTGGTCAACCCTTTAATTTTGTCAAACTTTTAATAAAATATTAAATTGATAAATTTGATTAGTAATCAAATTAATATTATTATTATTAATTTGATTAGTAATAATATTATTAAAATAAATAAATATAAATATATAAAATTTATTTAGGAATTTTTAAATTTAATAAATTTTATAGAATATTTTTAGGTCGAATTTCATTAGACTTTATTAAATTATATATTAATTAAATTAAGAATTAATTTGATATATTAATATATATTTTATATTAAAATCTACTGTCTCAAGTTTCTCTTCCCTCTATGCATAGCGGCACTGCCCAAATTGACTTTGACTTCGACCTGCTCGTAAGTAGTTGACGGAAGCATCACCGGCCGCCTCAAATAATTTTTCTATTTATTTTTCTCCTTTCCAATGCACCGAAGCTTCACCGAATGACACTCATTGTTTCCCATCATGAGCAACTGGAGAAAAAAATCTCCACCTGCAGCCCACCGCCGTGAGTCACAACCGTAGAAAAGACTGCAAGCGGTTGCTATTCCGTTCCAGCCGTTATGATCCATTCTTTTACCGTTATAACGTCGGAGAACGACATTTCAGAGAATTGTAGAATCGAAAAGAATTTAGATATCCTTCATGGGTTTGCTCTTGGGCTATACCCAAAAGACATTATGCCAATGGAGATATCTTTTCTCTTATAAACTCATGATCTTTCCCATGTGTTTTCAATGTAGGACTATGTTTGTAACCTTGCAAACCAACAATCCCCCCCTCAAACAAAGGACCATAGACTTCCCATGTCCGATCCTCGACCCACCAGGTCTTCCTGTCCCTCGGTCTACCAGACCTACTAGGACTTCCTGCTTGGTGTCTGGTCCCCCACTTTCTTGGTTTGAGGTCAAGATTATACCCAAATGGCTCAATCAGACCATAGCTCTTGTGCACAGTCGGTGGTTAAACCTTCTGGCAGTTCGGGCTCTGATACCAATTGTAGGATCGAAAATAATTTAGATATCTCTACAATGGTATGATATTATCCACTTTGGGCCCAAGCTATCATGGTTTTGCTCTTGGGCTCTACCCAAAAGGTCTCATGCCAATGGAGATATCTTTTCTCTTATAAACATATGATCTTTCCATGTGTTTTCAATGTGGAACTATGTTTGCAACCTTGCAACCCCAACAAGAACTCTCAGCTTCACATGAAATGCATGCTGAGAGGTTAATGCGTCGAGAGGTTAAATAAGGATAGGGCCTTTAAGATCGAAGAAATAATCAAAATCAAAGAGAGGAAAGAGAAAGGACTTATTTGTAAAAAATTAAAGCGATTTGAAGTCTATAGAAATCCCAAAGATGAGGAGAAGGCTTTTTATTTTATTTTAAAAATTGTACCAAGTGTTTTGGAGAGCTTTTATTGGTTGAAATTTATATCCAAGGATTTCTAAAAGAATCCATGAAAATCTATTAAAACTTTGGATACCAAAATTTTCATAGAGTTTTAAAAAGTCAAGTTTGAATACCATATGACTTTTTAAAACTCTATAAAAATTTAATTTAGATACCACTAGATTTCTATAAAGTTTATAAAAGTCTAAATTTAATACACCTAGACTTTTAAAATCTATAAAAATCATTCAAAGTAATTAAAAGTCCAACATTGAATACACCCCCTCAGTCTCACATTACGTGGTTCCGTTGCAAATGAGGAAAATGTTGTATCAAGATATTTTCATGTAGGGGAGTCACAAGGATGACACATTATACCTTTTTGGTGCACATGCTCATGTTGTCACCTCATATAGCTTAATGTTGCAGTAGATATGTACACGTGTTGGAGTCTAGCAGTAAACTAGAAATAATACATAATTTTTCACGCACTCTTTTTCTTTTTCTTACCCTGCTATGCGACTACAATGTTTATAACAAAGGTGAGTATAGATTCTGTATTCAATCAGTTCACTGTCTTCTTTCTAAAATATCATGTAGTTGTTAATGCAACAATAAATTTTCTCTATAGGCAAACCTAAACCCCTCACTAATTTTTTTTTTATATTGTAGAAACTATCAGACATTACGTATCAGCAAGAAGTAACTCAGACATCAATTGACATATGTCATTATAACATCTTTCTAAAAAATGATGTTATGCCTTGATGTTCAATAACCTCGCAGTAGCTGATACTTGGGAATGACCAGACAGAATCCCTTCACACACTTTTCTTTCACTAACCTTTAACATATCATATATTTGCTAAACTTCAAGTGTTGGTATTTCATCTATATTTGAATGATCAACAACATTCATAGCATCATAAACCATTGATTACATTGCATTCTCATTAGATGATAATTCCCTTAAAGGAGCTGTGCTAAATGAAGAAACAACTGAAGTTCCAATACGATGAGACAAATAAGGCTCTCCATGACAATACCAGTTGTAATAATTAGGAACAAATCCTTTTTTTACATAGATGCACTTTCAGAGTGTCCTCATCACGGAAAACTTTATTTCTACATTTGGAATGATTACACGAACAACGTAACGTGGCACCATCCATACATTCTTGATAACTCTTTGCAAAATCCACAAACTCCTCAACTCCAGCAAAATATTCATCTTGGATAAATCTATTTTCTAATCTATTATATATCCAATCTTTGTTCATGTACATTGTATCCTAATAAACATAAGATTGATTACTTAGTAAATATACAATTAATACAATAGAGATACTACACACATGATCCAATGTATTCATAAACCATATCATGAATACAAAAGATTAAGTATATAATTAAGAAGTCGTCCTTTCAAATCAATGATACTAGATAAAAATTCTACAACTTGCTAAATTAGGTAAAAATCAACCAGAATATAATACTACACCCTAGAAACGATGATTTCTTGGTCGTGAGCTAAGGGTCGGCCAATCCAACAGCAATGCTGGCCAAGATGAAACGACAGTGAGTCCTGAGTCAACCCAAGCTTGCTGCCACGATCTCAAGGCCGACCAGAGTCGTTGGCACAAACTCAGGGCTACCCAAGCTCCCTGCTACAACATTGGGGCCGACCAAGATTGGGGCCAGCTGAGGTGGGGGTTGACGGAGGTCGGGGCCGGCCACAAGCTCAGGGCCAGACAAGTCGTCACCACGAGGTCGCAGCCGACCAAGATCGCCGCCGTTAGGGTTTAACTACCTATAAAATGGAGATCGAAGAGGGAAAGAGAAATTATATCGATAGTGGGAAGATCAACGGAGGAGAGGATGTCGGAGGAGACGGACGTCGAAGATGGAAAGGTCACATGAAGAGAGGTCACTGGAGGAGATGGTCGTCGAAGGTTTCACAAACACGCAGTGGAGAGGTAGACGGCGGTGCAAGCTTGCCCTAAATTGCAATAAATAGCAACAGAATTATTAGTTCCGTCACTAATTAGCAACGACACTAATAGTGTCGTTTCTACTTAGATACGGAACTAATAGTTCCATCGCTAATTAGCACGATTTAGGCCAGGCTTGAGTATTCTCGCCCTGTTATCCACGTGACTAATTAGCGACGAGACTTAATTTTGTGTCTAAATAGCGATGGAATATTTACTCTGTCGCTAATTAGAGACGGAATTCAAATGTCCGTCTCTATTTATAGACGAATAATTTATTCCCGTTGTTAATCTTTACCGATTCACTCATTTTTAAACTCGAAATGGTCAAAATAGAGACGGAAATATAAGTTCGTCTCTAATTAAAGACGGAAGTATAATTCTGTCTCTAATTAAAGACAAAAGTATAATTCCATCTTTATATTAGAGACAGAACGATAATTTCTCTAATTTCGTGTTAAATGGGTGTATATGATAACTAATAATAATGATTAATATATAAAAAATAATAATTATTTTGACTAAACTAAAATAATTTTATGGTATATTATAGTAATTTTAATAAAAAAATAATAATAATATTAACAAAGATGTTTTTGTAATAAAAAGAGAAGTAATACTCGATTCGACTCGCTTCAGCTCACTTTGACTTTTATAGCCCTACCAGATCCGTTTAAAGCCACCTCACGAATGGAATAAGTGGCTGGGGGTATTTTTGTCATTTCAGTATAAATAAATCACGAAAGTATTTTGTGAAAGATATTAAATACTTGGTGAGGCTAATCCCGCCTCCGCTCTGCTTCCGGGGATCTCCAGCCGCCGGCGCTGCCGCCTCGCCACAGCGCCCATGTCACTGATAACGAGCGTCTGTTCTGGAGGGATGACCTTCCACGGTCTTTCTTTTGTTCACTCCATCTGCCGCCCTCCGTCGCTGCTCACTTCTATCAAAGCCCTAACCGTAGCTTTTCCCACCATTAATCCCCGGCATCGTCTCCTTCGCCGGTCACCTTTTGATTCCGCTATCAGGGCACTCGCCTCCGCCGCTGTCTCGACGGCGTCCCCGGTGTCGCAAGAAGGAAAAGGTGGCACCTTTATTATGTTACCCTATCCTTATTTTATGTTTTCTCTTTCTGATGTTGCTAGTTGCAGTTTCTGCGAAGGCGCAATGGAAGGCCGCCATTGACTTCAAGTGGATTAGGGACAATAAGGATGTTATTGCTGCCAACATAATGAATAGAAATTCTAATGCAAATTTGAATGTCGTTCTTGACCTGTACGAGAAGTTCCTCAATCTTCAAAAGGTCAGGCCTTTCTTGGTCTTCACACTTTATGCCAACTTCATTCTTCCGCTGTTGATTATTCTCAAAACAATTTGTATCATGTTTTCTAAGGCCCTCTCTATTGTTGTAGCTTTCCCATAATTTATGGTATTTGGATTTAGCTTTAGTAAAATCCTTTGTAATGTGATTTTGGAGAGAATTTATCATGGGTTCCTCTTTTTAACCATTCAGTTTTATTGCTAATTTACTGTCATCTCAACATACAATGAAACAAGAAATAGTGACTTTAATTATAAAGTTATCCAAGATTAAGAACAACAGTGATATGTATTCTTCAAGGAAAAAATACCTGATAGTCTTTCCATGCAGAACTTCTGAAGGATCTGTTGATTTATTTGATCACATGAAGTTGGCATTGCTCATGCAATTTTGATCTCAATGAGGAACACTTCCATAGTTTTTTCTTTTCTTATCCATCATGATTAATCATGCTTGGTCTTAGGTTGATGTATATGGCTCTTTGTGATGGATGGAGCCTATACATTGGCATTGCGAGATGTGTTACTTAAACCTGTCATTCTCATTCTCACGTTTCACATTAGGTTATATAAATTAGTGAGGAAGACTACTCATTCTTTTTTCCTTAGGAATATGAGCACATAATCCCTTTGCATAAGGTTTAGGCTTGGCACAAAACGCAAGGTTGCTGCCAGCCAAACCTGCGTCCAACTAGAACTAAAATTCTTGGTAGTCCTTATATATTAATGCTGATTAAAGGATTGATACTGAAAATACTTATGATAGTCCTACAGCCATTTTTTTTTTGTCATGAATTACAGGAGGTTGAACGTCTTCGAGCTGAAAGAAATATTGTTGCTGAGAAAATGAGAGGAAAGATGGAAGCATCTGTGCGTCAAGCCCTTGTACAAGAAGGTATGAAGGAATTTTTAAGGAAGTTTGCCCCACAAAACTAAATGTTACTTGATGCGATCAAGTTATCATTATATCAAGTATTTCACTCTTCGTATCTCAATCTCATTTCTTCAGGCAAAAATTTGAAAGAAAAACTTGCTTCCCTTGAAGAAGATCTAGTGCACCTAACAGATCAACTTCAACAAGAAGCACAATGTATACCAAATATAACCCATCCAAATGTTCCTATTGGGGGAGAGGAAAGTTCTGTAATAAGAAAGACGGTACTGCTAGTTTATTGACTCCTCAGACATTGTGTTCCTAAACTAAAATACTAATCATGCTGACTAGGTAGGAAGTCCAAGGGAGTTAACCTTTAACATCAAAGATCATCTTGAGCTAGGAAAGGAACTTGATCTGTTTGATTTTGATGCAGCTGCTGAGGTATTTCTTGACCTAGTGTTTAGTGAACTTATTTTCTTGGCTTATAAGTGTATGTTGCTTGTGATAAGGACATTTGGCTTGGTTTATTAATTTACATTTACCTATTATGTGTTGTGGTAGTAGTTTAGCAGCTAATGTATTACTAGAAAATTTTAGTGAATCAGTTAGATATAATATTGACCAATGTTCTAAAAATCGACCTAGGTGGTCACCTAGGCGCCGCCTAGGCACTAGACGCCGCCTAGGCACTAGACGCCAACCAGCCCACCAAAAACATGCTAGTCAGCCAGCCAAGCGGCCTTGGCGGGATTAGACGACCCTAGGTGCCGACTAATCGGTCGAATCATATAGGCACCGCGAAAATAGTATCGAGTTTTCATGATTTTTTTAAGTGTTTAATTAAAGTAAAGTACTAATTTTTAAAGTTTATATTCATATTACTAACTACAATATTTACTTTCTCTTTTTTTTTTTTAAGATTTATACAAAAAAAAAGTTGGATGTCAACAGGTTGAACAATCTACTATTTGTCCAATTTAATGCTAGATTGTTGAACAAACAAAAGAGAGAGAAAGGAATGTCGATGTCCTTCTTGCAAAAGATACTTCAAATGCATAAGGTTAGACTATGGATGGTGGGGAAGATGATGAAGTTGAACTAGGTTCCATGATCACTTGGCAAATGGTTGATGAAGCAACTGGAGCAGATGAAAATCTACAACTTGAAGAAACTCTAGAGTGAGAGAACTTCATGAGAATGATTTTGCATCCAAAGAATAAGAGGAGGATCACAATGATGATATTGAGTTTGTTCGATGAAGAACAAGTTGTTGAAAATTATGGAGAGGTAGAATAAATTTGTGATATTTTATTAGTGATGTAATTTTGAACTCATTTTAAATTTTATGTTATTGTGTTGGAGTTATAGAATTTGATTTATTATGTAATTTATGTTGATATCATAAAATCCATCTAGCGGCGCCTAGTCCCCGCCTAGCGCCCGACTAGCCCCTAGCGAATTTTAGAATCTTGATATTAACTATCCTTTTAGCATATGAATTTGGTTGGGAACATGAAACCTCCTTTCCACCATCGCTTATATGAACTATATTTGCTTGCTTCCCTTATGGTCTCTATTTAAGTTCATGTTACATATCTACATTCTTTCACAGGTCAGTGGTTCAAAGTTCTACTATCTAAAGAATGAAGCAGTCTTGTTGGAAATGGCTCTCATTAATTGGGCAATTGCAGAAGTCTCAAAACAAGGGTTCAAGCCTCTTATTACTCCAGAGATTGTAAGATCATCTGTTGTCGAGAAGTGTGGATTTCAACCACGAGGGCAGAATACACAGGTTTGGTTTAGTCATGTATCTTTAGAAATTTGAAACTTTGTCACAATGATAATTGTTTCCAATAGCTTGTCTGGCTCATTAGACTGGTTCTTTCATCAGGAGAACGATTACCCCAATTATCAAACTCATTTGATGCAATTTGATTCCTCACAGCTATGTTCATTGGATCCGAACCTCTAGGGTGACTATGAGAAAAAATTAATTGGCCAAGCTCTGTCATGTAAGCAGTATAAAGGGATATTGTTTTCAATAGCTCATGTGGCTTCTGTAGTGGATCTGCACGTCAAAGATAGTTATTTTTTCCCCCTCGTCCCAACTTGTTCAACTCGATTCCATGCAGTTATGTAATTATGTTGTCATTGGACTCAAGTCTCCAAAGTATAAGCAAGAAAAAATAGTTGATCAAACTGCCATGGATGCTCAAAATAAGATTACAATTAACAAAGTAAAAGGCAATTAAAATTTGGAACATTTGAAGGATCTATATTTTCTGTGTAAATTTTTTTCTCAAGTATTACTTGAAATGAGTTATTAGCTTTGGAAACCATCACATTATTTCTATTATTGCAAGAAAGGATAAATTATACTTGGGAACTTTGTTTGCTCATGAACACTGCCAGTTGGCACAAACTTCATTGCTTAGCTATTGAAACAAAATGGGTTACAAGTTCCTGCTACATTATGATCTGTTTGACTCTCTTGTGGATGGGAGCTAAAAGATGAGACACATCTTTCTTCGAGGGGCATCTTTGCAAAGCTAGTCTGCCATCTCGATTCTTACTAGAAGTTGTAAGTTGACAGTAGTGTGAGAGGCCTCTTGAGGCTGCTTGCATCAGAGATGGGGCATTCCTGGTGACAATTGAGGCAGTTAGCCAACTTTGCATCAGATTCAATCCACAGGATGTTGATGTTTATGTTTACCTCAAGTTCAATATTGTTACTTTGGAGTTTTGCATCAAGTGGGAAGATTGGTGTTAGGACATTGCATGAAGCTATCCAGCCAGGAGCCTTTGCTATCTCTGAGAAATCTCCTAGGCCAGCTGAGCCAAAGAGTAATATAACAGATACATCAATGTTGAGTTTTATGGTGCCTGTTGCTTGAACCTGCAATCTATATAATGCCCGGCTGGTCAATGAGATGGCTGAAGCGTACAGAGTTTATTGGAAGCATCCATCAAACGATCATTGATTCTGCCAAGACCACAACTTCCAGAAAGTCATGCTATACTTAAATTACAACCCTCCCGATCAAACTTACTGAATTGAGTCGCCTAACTGAATCAACCTGATTGCACGACCTGATGACCTAACCAACTTGCTCTACCGATCAACCTACTTAGACCAGGGTGGAGGTGGAGGGTGGAAATGAATCTATTGATAGAACGAATGACTTCAACTTGCACCATATTATAATTTTTTCCTTAGTATTATATTTTTTATTGATGAAAAGAAAATTTTCTATTGACGATGAATTCCCATCACACCATATTAGATTTCTTTTAAAAAAATGGTAGAATATTTTTGTGCAACGATGAAGTTGCAACATAGTTTTTCCACTTCATAGCTCGTGGAGACTGCTTGCTCATTTGCATGTTGTATGTGGATATTGTTGTAAATTGTGATTTTGCTAGAGACACTCTGCCCGCTAGTGATCGAGTTTTAGATGTTCATCTTGCAACATGTCTTTTATTTTATAACATAATTTAGAAACTTGACTGACTATTTTTTGTTTTTCAGATATAAAATGGATGAAACACTTGGTTCTTATTTTCTTAACAGGTATATTCTATTGAAAACAGTGACCATTGTCTCATTGGAACAGCAGAAATTCCTGTTGGAGGCATTCATATGGATTCAATTCTTCTTGAAGCAGATTTGCCCTTGAAGTATGTGGCCTACTCGCACTGTTTCCGCACTGAAGCTGGTGCTGCAGGCACAGCTTCAAGGTCAGTTGATATATTGTTACTTTTGCCCTTGATAAATATAATTAAATTTTGAACTCTAACCAATGCATCAAATAACACTTTTCTAAAGCAATACCTTTTTTGTTCTCTCTTCTCCTAGCTTCTTCTTTGTTATCTCAAAAGATAATATGGCAAAGGCGAATGTGTTAGTGTTTTCAATGTGTGCTTCTAACTGTATAAATAGCTATATTGAGGTATATATGCCTATTGACTCATATTTATCCACATCTAGCTTGTTACACAAATAGAAAAAGTTCCATAAAGAGAAAAATGATAAAAGTTTGCCGAAGTTAACAAAGGCGACGTTGGTGGATCAGTTGAGATGCTTGATGATTGATAGATGCAGGACCCAATAGTTTGTGAGGGGAAAGTTTAATTTTTGACTTTCTTACTTCTTGACCAAGGTTTGAATTCTCATTCTATTTGGGCTCAATCGAGATGAGATGTGTTGCTGGTGCTGACAGTGTACCAAGGTGGTGTCAGTCAGCATCAATTTGCAGGAGGAAGAATTAAGGAGGGAAGTAGCAGCAATAGGGGAAAAGAAAAGATGTGATGAGACAGATGTTTGAAGTGACAAAATAATTAATCTTGTTTAACATCATGTAGTCAAAAGATAATAGATAGATAATATTTCAACTTGAGGCAAAAGGAGGAAAGGAAGTGCTTTATATGTTTTCTCCGCAAATCTATTACTCCACCGTACGCAAGGGTGTTGGCTATTTTGGAGAGTATCACAATACCTGATTATGTTGCATTTCATGCACACCCTTTTGTTGGCAACTTCTGTGATAAAGACCACTAAGAGATATTGAAGTAGAGACTACTTAAAGAGAATGTTTATACTCATATATTATTATTAAAGACTCCATCATAACACCTAAACCTAATGATACATATCTGGGATTATGAACATATATAACACTGATATTACTATCAACTCTAGCACAGTAGCATATATGACAGCATGCTATACCAAGCTTTAAAATAGTATTTGAATGTTCTTTTTCATGCTAAATGGTGCTATTCTTGAGCAGAGGCCTTTACAGAGTTCACCAGTTCAGTAAAGTTGAGATGTTTATATTCTGTCGTCCAGAGGATAGTAACCTATACCATGAAGAACTCATCGCCATTGAGGAAGAACTTTTCAGCTCTCTTGGACTTCATTTCAAGTACTTGCTAATATTTTTCTTTTATTTAAGGACATATAATGTATTCTACTAGGATTGATTATAATGCTCATTGGAATCTATTCCAGGACCCTGGATATGGCAACTGGTGACCTCGGTGCACCTGCATATCGCAAGTTTGATGTGGAAGCATGGATGCCAGGATTAGGTCGGTTTGGTGAGGTATGCAGATGCATTTTCTAAAATTTCTCGTATATAATGGTATACGCAACTAAAGCTGAAGTCAAGCAAGCTTTTTATTCTGGTTCTAGCACTGAAAGTTAATGTTGGTTCTTTCTGTGTAAAATACATCCCTGTAGCTTTAAAAATGCTATTCAACTGCTATAGTCATGTATGTTATTGTATTCTTTTTGGAACAGATATCGAGCGCATCAAACTGCACAGATTACCAAAGTCGGAGGCTGGGCATCCGCTTCCGTCCATCTGATGCACCGACAATTTTGAAGAAAGGGAAGAGTGGCAACCAGACAGCAACACAATTTGTGCACACCCTGAACGCAACGGCTTGTGCCATTCCTCGCATGATTGTGTGTCTGCTGGAAAACTTTCAGCAGGAGGATGGGTCTGTGGTGATTCCGGAGCCACTAAGACCATACATGGGAGGACTGAGTGTCATCTCTCCGAAAGCAAAAAGAATATGACAACTCTCAAGTTGAATTCCTCGTTGATAATTTATACCTTCAAAGTAGAAGATTGAAAGGTTTGCATCCTGACGATTTTTGCATTGGAATCACAGAAAGCAGAACACTTTGGCAGGGGAGGGGTAGCTCCATGATAATAAGTTTTCTTCCCCATAATTTTTGTTCTTCAACAGCTGATCCTATAATTCAATGCTGCTTGTCGTTTAAGGCGAAGAAACGCCATGTGAGGAATTTAATTCAAATCAAGTTATACAATAAAATATGGATATTCAAGTTTGAGTTCAAAAAACATATTAACTTCCTTTTTTTTTAAAAAAAAAAAGCTCAGCCGGTTTGCTCGAATGATCATGCTACAAAATGTCAATGTTTCCTTGTGGTGTGAGATCTAAGTTAGAACTTACACAAATTAGATGTGGAACGATGCGTTCGATCTTAGATCCATATAGATCTGGTACCAAGATTTCAACTTCTTGCCCAACAATGTATCAATTATCTAACATTAAATATCTTAATATTGGTTCGTGAAGTTTACCTCAATGTTCAAGTTGTTTGGGCAAATAGTTGGAGTTGAATTATTCTTTAGTGGCCCCCTAATGCCAACATACAGAGCACATCAGCTCCAGAGCACGCCAGTAGAAATCACATTTAAGCATATATCACAAGTTTATTAAAGATGTAGACCAATTCAATAATATAATACACAGAAATAAAAAGCTCAGAAGTAAAAGATTAGAATTTACACGACATATCTAGGAAAAAATATGTTGAATGACGGTATCGGCATTCCCATTGTACTGCATTAGGAGATGAATTGCGTCGGCCCGGGGCAAAGCCAGGAATTCCTGCAGACATCAAGAGATTGTATCATGACCTTTAAACTCAGTAAGAATGAGAAAAGCATTCACAGAATAGAATTAGGATTCTTTTCAAAGGGAATAAAAGCAGAAGAATAAACATAATATTCTTGTCATTGTTGATTTGTTAAGAGAGATGCGACAATTCCTTTATGTTAAACATGTCATGACCATGCCATTGCCGCATTTTGATATACAGCAGCAGCACATAAACCAAGATGCACCCAAGAATAACAAAATACAACTACAAACAATCTTTCTTTAGAGGAAAATCCATGCTCTTATTTTTTCGTCTTAGGAAGTTAAATGTTTTGTTGCGGGAGATGAAAGGTGAAGTCATAGCCTTTTGGAATAAGAACTTTATGGTTTAATATGCCCTTCTATACCTTTAATGGAATAGATTCCTGGGCTCAAAGCATAAAAGCATGAAACAAGTTTAGCTAATGAATAAACACACTAGAAGAACAGTGGATCAGAAAATTTTGTGGCATCGAATAATTTCAGCAGAATGATGTCGAATATTATCTTTATTTCAGACAGCTCAATTAAATAACTTCACCTGCATGATTATAGGCATTTAATTTTTCACGTGACAAATTACAAGCTACATAAATAATTACATGAACATCATTATTCAGGTTGAAAGAATGACAAAAGTTTGTGCATTCGATGTGTTTGAATGTTTCTTTCCAACAGCAGAATTCTATGAATTTAATGAAGAAACAAATTTCCAGAGCTTTATATTGATAACCAGCTTGAAACTCGAAGCATCATCTGTCTGGCAAATAGTGATTAAGATAACGATAAGCTTCATGACACACCACCACTTTGAAGGGGAGGTTTTAAATGAACTAGGTTCACTCTGTTGATGAGTATAGGATGATAGGAACTGAGAAAATAGACAAGTTGCAAAACAGATGCAAAGTATCCTATAAAATTGTGTACTTGCAATGCGAGAAAAGAAGCGTAGTAATTCCAGAATAAGGCTTACCATAACTTTAAGAATGGCATTTTCATCACAAACATTTTCACCAGGTGATACTTGAGGGCTACTACCATCTTCCTGAATTTTGCTATTAGAATATATAGACATTTGAGAAGATCCATTTGTATCATCTGTGGATGCCTTGGCTGCAGAATGATTGAGAAATCGGTGCTCAATTTCTTTTAGTTGATCTATCTTCAAGAATTGCTCAAATCTGTCTTTGCACATCTGAAGCTTAAACCATTCACTATGTGTATGAAGTGTCGCTCTCACTATTTTCATAAGTTGGGGTTCTTGAATACCAAGCTTCCAACCCATTGCCACCTGTCCAAGGCACAATGGTGTTATATAACACAAAAATTGTAACTACACATTCTGGAAATAATGAACGTTTATCTAGAATACAACAAACTGACTCGGCTCTATGTTGGAAACATTTCTCACATATTAAATAACTAATGACTATTACTTGGGAAGAGACTTAGAAATTTGAGAATTATTTGGTCAAACTGTTTCTCTCTTTTAGTGCTTAACCAACCAGTGAAGTGAATGTGGAATGCCAATTACGGTCAATCTATAAGCATGATTTACAAATCCACACTGATGAAAAAAAACTAGTTTTTGCACAAACCAAGTAACAAGAAATTCACCTGCAACGAGGTTGCAAGGATGGATAATGGTACTGCTTTTGTAAGAACATCTTCACATGGTTTAAGCAGACATGCCAATGTCTCTTTCAAAGGCTTCAACAGATCTTCATTTTTTGAAGCTAAAGGGGCTAAATGAGTGCGTGCCACCGTAAGAGCCTTTTCTTGATCACCACTATTGACTAGAGAAAGAAACTCAAACTGAAAGCATTTGCATAGATTAGAATGACTCCCGATCTTTTGAAGAAAATAGGCAAACGACAGTCTATCAAACATAACAATATAGGATAGTTACCTGCTTTAGCTGGAAAAGAAGATTAGGATTTTGGATGAAGAAGTCTGGATCTATCGCATTTATTTCTCTGACAACTTTTGCAGTCATCCCCTTGTAAGTCAGCTCCCTCATCTCTAAAATTATATCATATTTATTCTCTACATTTTTCATGCTTTCAGATAAATGTTTTGGTACCTAAATAAGCAAAGAATATAGTCAGTCTGTCAATACTCCACATCCAAGGAAAAAAAAAAATCAACCTTACTTGATCGTCTTGGACGGTATCCTCCAAATAACCAATTGGCCCATGAGAAATTTCTTGAGTAGGAATCCCAGGCAGAGAAGAGGATGATGGGGAATACTCTTGTTCTTCGACACGTCCTCTCCATTTTTTCCGTCTCTTTTGTCCTGTCGCATAGTTTCTGCTACTCCAAGATCTTCTACAAGAAGTATCTTGATGAGTAACATCACTGGTGCTGCAATTTTCATTATTGTCAACCACTTCAAATGCAAATCTTATTTCACAGATGCTTGTTGAATCAGCATGAGATTCTGGAACACCTTCAGCATCAGCATTATCCACAGAAGTTTCACCATCAGAGAATTTACTGCTAGTGCATTCTATGTTTGACGAAGAGCAATCTCTTGATGAATTGTTTTCTTGATCTGATGCTATAACAAAAAATGTTAGAGAAAGGCATCAATAACCATTACCTAAGTACTGTATTTGAGGAAAAATTCAGTATCTATCACTTTATACCTGGTGGAGAATGAGACACACCATCAACAATGCCCCTATAAATACAATACTCGTGAACAAGCTTGTCAAGAATTGAAAGATCCAGTTTCATTCGGCATAGTTCATTCTGTAACAATTCAAAGGAAGAAATAATGAAGACATTCTACTGAATAGGTTCTCATGAAATAGTGCAAAAGGAAGGGGGGAAATGTTAATATGTCAAGGGCTGATAACTTCTGCATGCTATGAAGCTACCATGACCTACTGATGAGAGGTACAGCATAGTAAAATATACATCTACAGTATGTGTGAATCTCGCTTAACCAAGCCTTTTATCAGAATGCAATAATCAGCACAAGAGTATATATCCTTGTATACTATATAAGGAACTTCAGATGGTTTACATATGCCCATTTGCATAATTGTGAAGGTATATTATAAATGGCTAGGTAGCAGTTTCAGAAATTGAACAAGTACAAGGTAGCTGATAAAGTCTTGAAGTGTTTTTGCATTATGCGCCTAATGGTAGGATGTATTTAGCACCATCGCTATGAAAAGTTGTGTATTGATCTGCCTTTGGCTTTTGTATCAAATTGGAAAAATTGTGCACATAGCATGTTCTATCTTGTAGATTTTGTAAAAGAAATGTTGGATCCCTTCATGCATATGCTAGAATGATTAACTTAAATCCTTTAGCCCTTAATGAATCAAATAAAGTGCAATGCCTCTTCTCTCGTTCACAGTTGTTCCAACAATTTTGACACCCTATAAAAATCCTCTAAACCCTTCAATGAGTTTGTTTGACATTTCCGCATGTTTGTGAACCTAGAAGAGTTGTTATTAGCATCACGAAGTTTTCATTGAATTCACCACTCTCTAAAGATCTTTAGTATTCAAGAGAGGAATTCTTAATTGACCATTTTTTATCTCCCTTGTTTATCATTGCTTTATTTTTGTTGAGCATTACTAGCTAGCATTACTGGTATTTCCGTTCTGCCTCCAAATAGGCCCCTGTACAACAGCTTGACACCACCATTGTTGCCTTCCTTGTGGTTTGTCATTGCTCCACATCCAGGACGAGACCAAAGCTCATCTTCCCTCAACATTAATACTTGCCTACCCTTCATGTCACCAAGATGAGCCCTTTTCAATGATACCAATGACTCCTCTTTTTCCCATTCATGCCTTCTGCCACAACACCTCTAGTGCCTTCAAGTTCTATCCTCCTCCTCAGGTTCTCTCCTCCTCAGTTGTTAGGCTTGTCACAAAGATCAACATCGATCTCGACATAGTTGACATGGCATTGCTACATGTTCTGATCAAGAATTGATATCCCAGTACCTAGCATGGTATGAGGTGGTAAGCCTTACTGCTCATTATCATATTCATTCGTTATTTAGAATACTTGATTCACAATGTATTTTAACTAATAAATTCAACAGTTATTTTGAACATATTGTGATAGATACAAATATAAATATTTTTTATTTAACCATTACTTAATTTAGTTATGCTTTTTAATCACACAAAATTCACCTATTTCATCAGTTATGTTCCACTTGCATAGTTATTGATGTTGGAGAAACAATGCATGTTTTTTTTTTTTTTGTAATTGGGTTCGACTATGTCATTTTGAAGTGCCGGCAATGTGGTTTAAGTTACAATGCGCATTAAGTACGCATGGACTTAAATGGTCCTTGTTGACTCAATGGAATCAAGTTGGTTTTTGGAGGAACTTAGCGGTTTAGGATGAGCGGTGGAGCTATGGAGTAGGTAAGAGGACTCTTTGGCATGGAACATTTTGTGGTAGTTGTTGCAGTTGTGGAGATCATATGCTCAATGATTCAACAACCTAGAACAAGATGGACTCTAGGGCATGAAGCATTGGGTCATAGATTCACATGCATGGTTAGATGCTGCAAAGCAAGCTCAAGGAACTTAGTACATTCAATGGTTCAGATGCCTTCATCAAGTAGATTGAAGAGCTATAGGCATGAGAGTTATGAAAGATTACAAGAGTGAATGGAATTTTAGGGCTTTTGTCTTTGAATAACATCATTGTAAATGATGTGTAAATGTTAGGTGCAGGTAGGCTACTTAGTGGCTTGGTTATGAAGCCTTCAACCAGGGATTATTTATCCCAAGTTGTAATTCACCAACCAGCTCGATTTCGGGCCATTTTGTAGGCTTACAGTAATTGTAAGCCAAGTGAAGGAGGGACCACCCAGTTGGAGGCAACCAAAATAGAGTGGTTGTTAATTGTTATGCTCATTATGTAAGCCATTGTGAGCTTTAGGCATGAGGGTTGCATGAAAGTACTCTCTATCTTCTTTGATCAAGAGAAAGTGTTCAAAGGTCTCCAAGGCTTGGAGCTTAGATCAAGGTTAAAGGTTTCAATTCGAAGTCTTGGTAATCTTCTTCTCATTTAGCTTAGCATTTCATTTTGTATTTGACTGAGGAACGCTTTTTATAAACAACCCCCCTTGGTTGGGTGTGTAGAACCTTACCCCTATTGCCTCCTTTAGAGGGGTGATTATTAGTGGTTTTGTTGGGTGACACACCAAATGCAACATCAGGCCGTGGAATACAAGCAGGGTCACCAGTGCTAGGTTGTTTCTTTGATATTACTGCAACTTTTAATTTTACTAGATTAAATGGAGGCTATACTTTTTTTTTTCAAAAGTCAATAATCTTTTAGACCTTTTGTTAATCATTCCCTTCATTTGCGACACATAATTGACCACTAGGAATCAATTGTGGTTCATTATAGAGAAATATCCTATTAAGGTTTGCATATTAGCAAGGAAAAATATTAATGATATAACCATTTGTCATAGTAAATCATTCGGATATAAGTTATAAATGACAACATTACTGCTAAAAATCAAGGAAATAAAATAATAACAATGCTTAGTCACGTCAAAATTAAAAAAAGTTAATCATCCAGAAGATTTTTTTTCTTATTAGAAAATGACTAACAAATTTTGAAACATCATTTACCA
This sequence comes from Zingiber officinale, assembly GCF_018446385.1. NCBI lineage: Eukaryota > Viridiplantae > Streptophyta > Magnoliopsida > Zingiberales > Zingiberaceae > Zingiber > Zingiber officinale. The sequence goes on from NC_055993.1 coordinate 136,470,406, forward strand.
AACCAATAGCCCTTCAAAAATATTTAAGTATTTAAGAAATATTTCATGTTTGCAAAACACATTTTTGTTTTGATGTACCAAACATGATTTAAATATTTAAGACACTGAAATATATTTCTATCTTTCAAAAATTATATTTTCATTGAACATAAAATTCTAAATAAAAACAATAATTTCCAAACAAGGTCATAGTTTTAAAATGCCTCCATAATTCATGCTTCAAAATTACTGTCCAGACTCACATCAATCAGCACCATTTTGTCTGTAAATAATATAAACCAAGGAGATATTATCTAGAATAATCGGGAATTTCATCTAGTGCTAATATGAAGAGATAATGGTTTATAGTTAACCCCTAATATAAACTTACAATTATAAGAAAATCACTCGTTAAACTATCATTATACTTAACGTAAGTAATTGCATCGGCATTATTATACATGTACTTCATCAGATCATAGAATTAATAGATATTATCCTCTTTTAAAAAAATCAAGATAATTGTCTATGAAGTCAATCATAAGCTTAAGTCATGTGCAACTTCTTTTCTAGATATTATTCCAATGGTTATCTCGATCATCTTGTCAAAGAAGAACAACTACAGTTTAAGTTTTTGTTTGACTTCTAATTCTTCTCTTAATCACTCTTTCAGAAATCTTACACTGTGGCATAAATTTAATTCTTCTATAATTAAAACAACACCACATGCCAATTTTATTTTTGTAAATAGGATTGTTAGAATAAGTTTGCAAATTTGGAAATACACAGTGCAATTTGGAAGCATTAAAATTCAGCCCTATAGGGGAGAGCAAACTGCAATACAGGAAAGCCACCAAAATATATGCAAAATAGAACAAGCTTCACTTCAGAATGTGCCAGCACAAGGCAAAACCAGCACCCAGACCACCATAATTTCGTTTAAAGCTGCACTTTGATCTGTCTCGCAAAAATATTGCAATTCACCATATTTTGACAGCATATAATGATTATTGGGGGCCTAAAGTGAGTTCTAGAAATTAGAACTTCAAGAGCAGAGATTCTATTAATCCCAAACCAATGTTATCGACATCATGATCAGGGGTAGAATAGTGTGATCCTATGGGGGCAGCGCCGGTCACATTCAATTATAAGATGAGACCAGACTTTGATTCAACTAGTGAAATCATGCAAGTTCATGCAAATCAGGAATTTAACCTCCACTTAAATGTTTCTCACACCTCTCTCACTAGCTTGCTCCCCTAATGTAATGGTTCAGTGCAATGACCCCACACTATCACCTTTATTGTTGAGATCTACCTTTTCCTTCCTCAGTTTGGTCATTTAAATGATTAATACATCAATATTTAAGAACTATCAATGTTAGCTCTCCAGATCTCACCCTCCCTAATCCAGCTAGATATTTCCCACCTTTCAGTATGGCCTCTCCTCACTTTCTTCTTCCTTTATCTACTCCTTCCTTTTGTCTCTTCTTCCTCCTTCCTATGGTCCTCATTCTCCTACCCTCTTTTCTCTATTCACAGCAAAGTACATCTCAATTTGCTATAGTACAGCAGCTATTAGCCTTGCCAAACTGATTTGATTTTCTACATAAATTGATCAATTACAAAAAATTGTTAGTGTCTCATGATGTCTCTAAATGAATAGATTGTCGCTGCAGATTTGCTCAAGTTGTTGATGTTGTCAATATTTGCATAATTTGCCTGATAAAACATGTGTATTAATATTCTTCTGAACAAAAACAATGGATATGGCACTTTTTTTTGTCATTTAGGTGTTACCAATGTGACCTGGACGTTATGGGTTTGAGGACTCTACATTGGCGGAAGCTTCGTGCACCGGGCTGCCCCTTTTAGATGTTCCCAATATGTGAAATATTTACCATTGGTTTGAGTACATTTTAGGATTGTAAAATCCTAATTTCAGATCTTATGGTCTGAGTTTATACCCTTCAATAGTTCTTCCCGGTTTAAATGAGTTGACAACCTATCCTTGAACAATCTTGCTCATTCCAATTGCACCATCCCCTAAGTTGCATCATTCTCCTAATTGACTTGACACCCATAGCAGGCACTGAACTACTGAAGAGTATTAGTTTGTGTGTCAAACCTCACCACTACAACACCTTATAGTCTTATACCATCATCTAAACACTACTGCACTATCTTGGATGTCAAAGAGTCCTTATTTGGGTAGCAAGGGTTATTTTTTTCCTTTGTAATTCTCTTATGCTTTGAAGTGCCAATGGTCATCAACCTACCCATTAAACTTCCTTTTTCTCACAGTGATTTATTGGATGAAGACAGCTGTTCACACCAGCAACACACACACAAACATATTGTGAATTAGAAATGTATCATCTTATTTTAGCTTTGGCATTGACACCATAATTCATGAAAAGTCAATATTTGGTAGACAAGGATTATCACCTTAAGAAGCAATCATGCCTAGGATAGTTATTTTAAGGACTAAGCAGTCCATATTTTATCCAGAATATGCGGGTATATAATTCCAGCTTTTAAGCTATTAAGTGCAAATGAACTCGGCAGTCAATTGGGAGTTATGAAGAAAAAATCGAAGTTATATAATCATGGACTAAACAGTAATTTTGACAGTACGACAAAAAGCAATGTGTCAGTAAAGAAGAACCTGAAATGCATGAAACAGATCTCCTTTTGCCATTCTTAAGCTATCAATGGCTCCTTGTCTTGTCAACTCCACAGCATGTGCTATGGCTTGAATATCAACCTGAATGTTTAAAGTCAAAGAATGAGTCAAATCTAATAATATCTTGAAAAGACAAAACCTAATCAAGGCAGTTACGAACTTCATCAAAAGGAGGTGCCTCATACACAGTATCCTGCGGTGTCAAATGAGGATCCCTGTCCTCAAGCAATAATCTTTCCGTTAGATCCAATATAGGAGATGAAACACCTTGACGGCAGCAAAACACTTTATGGATCCTGCATACAACAATTATAAGGTCACAAACAACAGACACAAGTTGACATCAGCAAACATGTTTTTTTAGACAACAGAAAAAGGAGGATAATAGCATACCCTATTAGGTATCTTAACGTCAAAGAAAAAATTGGATCATAGGCGTGCAAATGAGCTCTTAATATGGAAGACAGGAGGCCAGCAAGATCCGATCGCCTTCTTTCAGACCACTGATTCACATGAGACATTGTAGTTTTTTCATATTCTAGATCTTACAAATGTACAATAGAATTAACAGGCAGACAATAAAACCCTACTTATAACTTTCAGTTAGGCTATCACTAAAAGACATTTTAAGCATAGAGAAAACACTTTTCTGTTTAGAGCATATAAAACCTGTATATTTGTAAAATTGTTTCTACCATACCCAAATTACAAATCAAAGACCATGCAGAATGCCCATGTTCACATTGTCAAAAAACAAAGGATGAGGAATAAATTAGATTTCACCACATAACCTTTTAGGATCATGGACTTGATCTAAACTACAAGCAAGCACATAATTTTCTACAGTCATGCATTGACTGTAAATAAAAAAAGTAATCATATTTACATAGAGAGCTTTGGCAAAAAATGTTTATAAACGAGAAATCCATTTATATTACTTGTATAAGTCTGAACAAGAAATAAATTGTCAATTGGAGAATATATGTCAATACCTCATAGGCCACAGGAGAACTTTGGTCATCCTTGTCAAATATTAATGCCAAAAGCAAATGTTTGAACTCCTCATAAGCTTCCTTCAGATGGTGTAGAAATGTCAGCACTTTAAAAGGAAAAAACTGTCTAGTTATGAAAAATATTGGTTAAACATGAGGAAAAAAAAGGTCTTAACAAAGAAAAAAAACTGTAGAAAGACTAAAATAATTTTAATGATTGTATGACATGATTTATGACTCAAATTCTTCTTTCTGCAAATGCAACAAAATAGTGATAACATGAAAAATTATCACTTTATAAAATGATATTTACATCTAGAAATTTCAGTCAACTGTCAAGAAAAGCTCAAGCTTTAGTTTCTTCAACTCGCACAATTGTAAACATTTGTGTCTGCTGTAAAGACCATTTTCATCCGAACACCTCAAATTCTAGTCCAAAGTGTTTATGAATCTATGTATCCTAAATGCTTATCTGAATCCTGCCAATCCTGTGTTTATGAATAGAATGTGCTTATCAAATTTTACACATAGAGCCTAGTCCTATACAGCCTAGATAGGTAGAGAAGATACTAGGTATATGAAGCTTGACAGTCCAGTGTAGTTCTATACAGCTTATTGAATTCTGATACATCAAGTCTATTCTATACAGCCTAAGTAGGCGGATAGGCTACTTGGTCTTCATTCTATGTTTAGTTTGTGAAATTCATGAAACGCATCTTCTCAAGCATTCTAGTTTGACAGCCATGTTGCTGCAATTTCAGTATATGCAACAAAATTTAGAGGGGAAATAAACAAAATGAAACAGGTAGAAGCAAGGGACATATCCCAAGACGCAAACAAAACTAACGGTGGTTGTGAATTTCCTATAAGCAGCCATATCCAACCATATCATTCCTGCCCTATTCATCAAAAAACAAAAAAAAAACAAAAAATCAGCGGTATAAAGGTTAAAAATGCAGAACGAAACGAACAAATTACTGACAGGGTACGCATCGAGGGCACGAGGAGCGAGATCAACGCGAAGACACTGGATAGCCGAATCACGATCTCTCGCCGTCCCACTCCTCAAAAGCTCTATAAATTTCTACAAAAAAAAAGAGCAATTTTTTCCGCATAACGTTTACCCTCCTCCATAAAAAAATTATCTTTCAGACTAAAAAAAAAAGATAAACTGATTTAGGCTAAAAATTACCTGTTTCTGCAACCAGAAAAGGATCCGGCGATCGTCAAGGAGCGCGGGGACGTGGCGGCGAAGCAGGTCGACGGCAGCGTCGACTTCGCCAGCCTCGATGCAACGGCAGATCTGGCGGATTAGGCGACGGGAGCGGTAGGACGAGGAAGCGGAGGAGGAGCAAGGGGAGAGGGGCGGCGAGGCGGGGTCATCGGGGAAGAGGAGGCGCTCGGATTTGGCGAAATCGATGACGAGGGAGTCGAGCGCGTCCCAATTCACCGGCACGGAATCCATCGACCCCCGCGAGGAGAGAGATGAGATCTTCGAGCTTCCTGTTTCGCCTTCTTCTGGAGCCTTCCTTGTTAGAGCTATAACAGTTTTGTTCTTGGTGGAGAACGGGGACACGGAACAAGAGCCTCACCTTCATTGATCTTTTATAGCAACGTGAAAAAAACAAGAGAAATTTCAAAGTAAATAAATTAATTAAAAGAGTAAAAGAAATACATTTAAAAAATGATTTAAACTTGGTATCGCAGGTATAGGTTGGATCGAACTAATGTTGTAAAAAGGTAGTTAGTTCGTCCTAATATTTTTGTCAATTCATCCTTAGATCACTACAAAGAATAGTGGTCAAGATATAAGGAAAAATATTTTTACAATAACAATAACAACCAAGTATTTTTCTACTACGTGAGGTCGGCTGCATGAATTCTTTTACGCCATTGAGCTCTATCTCTTATTATATCATCATCTATATTTAAATAAATTTTATCTTGTTTTATTGTTACTAACCAAGTTTTTTTTTGTCTTCCTCTTCCTCGTTTGATATGCATGTTTATCATAGTTTCACATCGCCTAACTGGAGCATTTATTGGTCGTCTAAGTACATGTCCGTACAATTTTAAACGTGTCTATCGAAGTTTGTCCTCAATAGATGCAACTCCGACTTTCTCTCTAATGCTCTCATTTCTTATTTTGTTCATCTTCGTATGTCCACACATCCAACTTAACATCCTCATCTTTGCAATTCTCATCTTCTACTCATGTGCTCGAATTATAGCTCAACATTCAGCTCCATATAACATAGCAGGTCTAACTGCGGTTTTATAGAACTTACCTTTAAGTTTAAGAGGTACTTTACGGTCACATAAAACACCCGACACTCCCCTCCATTTCACCCATCCTGCTTGTATTCTATGTAAGATATCTCTCTCAATCCCTCCATCATTTTGTAAAAATGATCCTAAATATTTAAATCTCTCGGTTCCGGGCAACTCGTCCTCTCCTATCTTAACAATTGTTTCATTACTTCTAATATTACTAAACTTAAATTCCATATATTCTGTCTTTAATCTACTAAACTTAAAATCTTTCCCTTCTAGTGTTTCCCTCCAAGATTCTAGCTTAGCATTTACTCCTTCACATGTCTCATCTACCAAAATAATATTATCTGCAAACAACATGCACCACGGTACTGTGTCTTGAATGTGCGCAGAGAGTTCGTCCATAATTAGTATAAAAAGATAGGGACTTAGGGTTGATCTTTGATGTAACCCTATCTTTATTGGAAATATTTCAGTTACTCTGCCTGAAGTCTTTACTCTAGTCGTTACATCCTCATACATATCTTTAATTAGTTCAATATATGTTATGCTAACACCTCTCTTTTCTAAAGTTCTCCATATAAGTTCTCTTGGGACTCTATCATAAGCTTTTTCTAAGTCAATGAATACGATGTATAGATCTTGTTTTTGCTCCCGATATTTTTCAATTAATTGTCTAAGGAGATGTATAGCTTCTATTGTCGACCTTCTGGGCATAAACCCAAATTGATTTTCTGTCATTGTGGTCTCCTTCCTTAATCGATCAACCGATTGATTGGGAGAATGCTGCCATAAACATCAGCCTAATCGATCAGTCGATCGATTGGGGGTTGGAAATCGTGTGTGACGTGAGAAAGTTGAATCGATTGATCAATCGATTCAGACTTTTCCATCAAAGAGTACAGAGGCGCTCTGAATCGATCAACCGATCAATTCAAGCCTCCCCAATCGATTGACCAATGGATTGAGATACGACCGTTGCGTAGGAAGCAGGTTTTAGACTACCGAGATTGCTGGGATTTGACGTAGCAATCGATTGGGAGGAGCCCCAATCGATTGGAAGCCCTAAAAGGGCAGTTATAAAGGTGACGAAGCATTCAAATGTGGAAATCCTTCTTCCCGATCTTCACGTGATCTTCTCCGACACTTCTCGCCAGTTCTTGGAAGCTCTTGGGGACAAGTGCTTGTGCACTTCCAAGGTTCAAGAGGCAACTACAAGTAACAAGTGAGCAAGAAGAGGGTTTTTCATTTATATTCATTGTATTTTTCTTCTTGCGTTGAGTTATTGTATGTGTGAGTGTTGTATGAGATTTTTCCACCTCCGGTAGTTACCGAGAAGGAGAGTTTTATTAGTGGAGTTAGCGTCGTGTGTAAATCCTTGGATTAATCACCTCTTCTTAAGGTGGATACCAAGTAAATCCTCTTGTTAGTGTTGTGAGTGTTTGCTTCGAGTTCTTTTCTGTTGCACATCATCACGAAGCATCAAGACAATGAACGCGATGAGTTATTCAAACCCCCCCCCCTTAGCTACAAATCGATCATAACAAAAAGATCGACGAAAAACCCTAACTTGAAACTATGAAATTCGAAGAAACATAGCTGTGACTCTGGTACCAATTAAAAGAACTTGAAATCTTATGTTGTATGAATTCTAAGAGCCGAATAAGAATTCAAATAGAAAATACAACAACAAGAGACTAATTGACAAATCTTATTTCTACAAATCATGGCATAATAAAAATAATGTAAACTGTAATGACAAGGAACCTAAATGTAGTGACATAGTCATCCTATAGCGTCGTCACAGTATCCAACATCCTTGAGAAAGAAGAAGAAGTAGAAGCAAACAAGGGGAGCTCTTCCGAGGGAATTAAGGATGATGGTGCAGTATAAACTTTCGTCAATGGGGAACGAGGGTTCTATAAAGATACCTAATCCATTGAGGACCCCTCCATTATATAGTAAATTAATCTGATCACACATCGAATCTACATCCGATAACCCGAAATCTAATGAACTCAAATTTGATCACTTAAACGGTTCAGTTCATATTCATATGCACAACTTACAAATAAATACACCTAAAGGAAAATATCTAACATGTTAAACTATATGTCACACCCCTTATGTTGCACACCTTATGAGCACCTATTCTTTTTCGTTCCTAATTTTTTTTTGCTTAATACTATAACTCAACTTCACAAAATCTGATTACCTAATTGGGAGTTCAAAAAAATAAAATAAAAATTAATGATACACCAGGCTTGCACAGCAGCAACGACCAATATATATATATAAACTAGTGATCATGTGCACGCGTTGCGTGAGTTATATCCTTATACCAGGTGGAGTAATACAGTGAGAGATCTAAGGGAAGAAGAATTGACCTATAAAAAATAGTTTTAATTTTTTAGAATTGTCCCTATTTTTATTTTTTATAATGAGGTAAAATTCTAATATTTTTATAATTTTATATACCTCTAGGGGTATTTATAAAAAATTACGTGCGGGTAACCAACTCTTCTTTATAAAAAATTAATTTAATTTTTTATATAAGATATTAAACTGTTAAAAATAAATACTACACCGTATAAAAATTAATTTAATTTAACAAAAAAGTCGAGAAAAGTATGCTTTCTAATCTCGTCGATCCAAGGTATTTAAGCTTCTCTGCTCGCAGTGTTACCAATTCTAAAATGTGGGACTAAAGAAAACTCTAGATTTCTAATTGATTAATGAAAAAAATAATAATATACTGCAGTTGAGTCTCAAACTTTAGATTTCTGTTTGATTAATAAGAAAAATTTCTAATAATACACCTCAATTAAGTCCCGAACTTTAAATCTGTGCATTTGTAGAAATTATTAATAAATTTTAAAATTATTTTGTGAATAAAAAAAGATATTAATGTAAATTTATTTTAGATTTTATCAAAATTAATTAGTAAAGAGGATACATTCTTAATAAAATAATACAAATAGTAAGATATATATAATCATATCCGGTGACAACAAATGAAATCGTCGCCCCTTCAAGACTGTCTCAAATATTATGAAAGGGAATAAATCATAAACAAGGACATCCAATAACTTAAAGAAGTATTTATATCTATCAGAAATTAAATTATACCTATTTGATGATAAGCACTACTTAAATATCAACTCGACTACACTGCCGAGCAAGTGTTAAACCATATGGATCTCTATAAGATGGTCGCGATAATTTCCCGGTATAATGAAAAAAAAAAACTCGAAAACGCCTCATAGCTATCGAATATATAAGTAGTATTATACTTATATATGTAATAATTTATATCGCTATCTTTATTATGTCCATACGTCGATGCTTATTCCCAGCACTTAAAAGCCTTCTTAAAGTAGTATGTGCGTGTAATATAATACATTGAAATTACATTGACCCTTTATAATAAAATTATATTAATTAAAGTATTTTAGCATTAAAATACTTAAGTAGAATCATTAATAGAGTCATTAGGGTAAAGTACCTTACTTTTGAAAATCTGAATTATTTGAGTCTTTGAAAATCCGAATTGTTTGGATTTTCAAATATTACCTTTACGACTTTCCTATGAAAAAAATTAATTTAATTTAATATTATACTTATCTTAGTAAAAAAAATTAAGAAAAGTATATTTTTTAATATTGTCGGCCTAAAATATTTATAGAAACTTCTTTTATCATAGTGTTATCAATTTTAAGATGTGAGACTAAAAAAAATTATATTTTTTTATATAAAACAATCAGAGAAAATTAATGATGAGAAAAATTCATAATAATATGCCGCAACTGAGTCTCGAACTCTAGATCACTGATTGTTTCACTTATGAAATTACTAATAAACCTTGGAATTATTTTTAGTGTGAATAGAAAAAAAGATATTAACGTAAATTAATTTTAGACTTCACCAAAATTAATTAGTAAAGGAGGGGGATTTTTAATAAAATAATAAGATAATCTAGATATTTGACCCCATCAACTAGATATTTCACATAATTTATTATAATAATCCAGATATTTAGTCTGATATTTTTAGATCAACCTCTATTAAATAAAATTTACCCCTTAATAAGATCCATCAGAGTAAAAGTCTTCTGGATCATTGCATAAGTTCATTATATATATATATATAAACTAATTAACATTATATATAAATTAACATTATTATATAAATAATTTAAATGTTTTTAATGAAATAGTATTTTGAACAAATTAGAATTTAAAATTATGAACCAATTTTGATTCCTTCTGAATCAATTCTTGAGCCCAATTTAAATCTATGAATCTAAATTCCACCATAAAATTCAAGAATAATATTTATAAAAAATTTAAAATATTAGAATGATTCCAATGTATTTAAAAGGGATAAATATTGTTTTAAAATTAAAAAATAGAAAATTAAGAAGCGATAAAAATATTATAACCTAAACTAAAAGTGTTTGAAAGTAGATTTTTTTTTATGAATTAGAATTTTCAACCAAAAAATAGTAAATAAATAAATATAAAAATCAAATAAAATAAGAGGAAGTTAAAAAAAAAAGGAATTAAACTTTGGCGGGCCGGCAGCTTCGCTAGCTAGCCTTATTGCCGCGCACGTTAGCGTGTGGGTATGGAGGACCTATGGCCTTCCGACACGTCATCGGTACGACCTCACTCCGACACTGCCGCCTCGGCGCTATTTCGAGAAAAAAATTGAAAAAAAAAAAGAGAAAAGGAAGAGAAATTTTGTCTTCGCTTTGGCTTCGAATCCGATCCCAGGCGATTGCTTCGATTTCTTCTGCCTCGACGCCCCCCCTACTGGAGAGACGCGGCACTGCTGATTTCGCCTGAGGGTGCTCCTTTCTCTCCTCGCGCCGAACGAAGCTTCGCTGCGGCGAGATGGCGGCGACCGACGGCGACGGGATGGTTCCGTTGGCGGTGCTGCTGAGGCGGGAGATGTCTTGGGAGCGAATCGAGAATCCGGACATCATCTACGGTGAGGCGAGCGAGAGCAAGAAGGGGGAGGACTTCACACTCGTCATGACTGAGTGCCAGCGAGTTCCCCGGCGGCCCGACACCACATTCTCAGTCTTTGCGGTAATGCCTCTCCCTTACCAATCTCAGAGTTTGGATAAACCTTATTTCTATCTAGGAACCAACTGCCAGTTCTTTGTTTTGGCCAATGCATAGAAAAGGTTGCATTTTTTGCCAGGTGGATGGCTGCTTCGTGCATACTTATTTGAGTGTTTGTAGAACTGATCTATTCCTGGAAAGGATTCCGGATTCTGATATTTGTGCGAGTGAGAGAAATTTAGTTTAATTATATCATGTGTTCTTCTAAAGGAGAAGAGGAACCATAATGTAGATCGCGAATGAGGAAATCCTCGAATTGAAGCTTGTATTTAGCAGTAACGTCCAAGAATCGTGAAATTTAAGAGCACATCATCCTCATATCAACAACAAGAAAAGTCTTAGTCGTCTAGAGAATGAGAAGAAAAATTAATTGGTATTAGGGAATACAAATATTATGAAGACACCACATGGTGATAGGTTTAGACATGCCGCTTGATACTGCAAAGGAGGTAGGACCCTCAAGGGTGGGGTCGAAGTCAAGAAAGTTGACTGAGATGACAGTCAAAGTCAAAGAGGAGTTAACACTTGAGGTTGAAATGGGCATACGGCTTGGCCAAATATTCCAACCGATTGGACCTTTGGTCCGATTGGACTCCCAAGTCCGCTCGGCTCGACGAAATTCCCAACCGAGTCCTCAAAAGTGTCGTCGATCGGACCTTTTCCCGATTGAATCCTGAGTCCGCCCGGCTTGACGGGAATCCCAAGTCGAGTCCCCAGAAGGGCCGCCGATCGGACCTTTAGTCTAATCGGATCCCTAGTCCACTCGACTGACGGGAATCCTGAGCCAAGTCCCCAGAAGGACCGTCGGTCGGACCTTTTTCCTAATTGGATCCCAAATTTGGCTGGCTCGATGAGAATCTCGAGTCGAGTCCCTGGAAGGACCGTCGATCGGACCTTTTTCCCAATCGGATCCCGAGTCTGCCCGGTTAGACGGGAATCCCTAGTTAAGTCCCCAGAAGGGCCGAGTCCTCCAGATGATCATCACTGCTTAGCCGACCCGACCCCGTTCGAGAACAAGACCCAAATGAACGTTAAAGGGAATTCGGTCGGCCTGCCAGCAAAGCACACTAAGGGCCTCTCAGATCTGTACACAGGAAACTTCTACGGTCCTACCCTGCAAAGTGTAAGAATTGCGGGTCTATTCTAGGAAAGGTGTTAAAATGCCATAATGGTCGGTCTATTTTGGTAATGCATCGAGATTCATGCAGAGAGGAAAAGTAATACTATATAAGGGGGTCTCCACGTACAGGCGCAGGTACGCGAAACTTCGCTATCGAAGATCATTTCCTATTCGTTATTGTTCATCTTCTCCGCCATCGTTTGCCTGACCTTAGCCGATCTTGTGATCGAGATACAGAGCCTGGAGCTAGAAGAAACTTGAAAAATTTTCGTGGACGGGTCATTCACTCGGCAAGGCAGTGGAGTCGGGATTCTTATGATATTACCTTGTGAAGACAGAATGCAATTGTTCGTTCGGTTGGATTATCGAGCCACTAATAACGAAGCCCAATACGAAGCATTGATAGCCGGTCTGCAAGCCGCGAAACACGTGAGAGTCGTCTGAGTTTTAATTTACTCGGATTCCCAGTTGGCGGTTCAACAATTTTTAGGCAACTTCGAGATCGACAGTGAACGGCTAAAGTTGTATGCAGAGGCCTTTGAGAAGTTAAAAGTGAAATTTCAAGAAGTGACCTTACATAAAATTCCCCGAGCGGAGAGCCAGAAAGCAGATGAGCTGGCCAAATTAGCCGGGGCCTTAGTCCCCTAGGCATTAGACAGGCTGGTGGAGCAAACACTTTTAATATCCCACATTGAGTGGCAAGCCGAGCTAGAATTACAGTGCGACTGGAGAGCGCCATTAATTTCGTTCCTCCGGTAAGGAATTTTACCCTCCGATCGGGAGCAAGTACGCATGATCAAGAAGAGGGTCGGGCGATTCACCTTAGAGATCACTTGTACAAGAGGACTTTCTCTCGCCCCTTGCTTATGTGTGTCAGTCCAGGGGATGTACAGTATATTCTACAAGAGGTTCACCAGGGCTCCTGTGGGAGTCATGCAAGCAGCCGGTCACTCACTTGGAAGATTTTGTTAGTCGGATTTTTTTAGCCCACTTTGCAGGCCGATTCGGACCGGCTGGTAGCAACTTGTTTATCGTGTCAGAAGCACCAAAACATCCTGCACCACCCCACAGAATTGTTAAAGACCTCGATTATTTCATGCTCGTTCGACCAATGGAGTATAGATATTGTAGGGCCCTTTCCGATGACACTTGCTCAGAAAAAATTCCTTTTAGTGGTCATGGATTATTTTTCCAAGTAGGTGGAAGCGGAGAGGCAAAGATAACCGAGCAAAAGGTCATCAAGTTCTTGTAACAGAATATCATCTATTGGTTCGGAATTCCCTATAAGCTCGTCTCAGACAATAGAGGTAGTTTCAGGGCCGGAAAATCAGGGAGTGGTGCTAAGTTATGGCATCTTACAAGCTTTTACCTCTGTGTGACTTATTTTAGAGTAATGGTCAGGCGGAAGTCATCAACCGAGAAATCATCAGAGGACTCAAAACCATATTGGACCATATTGGAGGAAGTTGAATGGATGAACTGTCCAGTGCATTATGGGCTTATCGCACTACGCCTTGAGAGGCTACGGGTATAACCCCTTTTCATCTGGTTTATAGTGGAGAAGCAGTTGTCCCAGTAGAGGTTGACATGTATTTCGATCGGAGGCAATTGTACGACGAAGATAATGCCAGTTGGTGCCTCATGGAGCTTGATCCGGTGGACGAGGTCAGAGATAAAACAGCAACTCGGTTGATGACATACCGTCAACGGATGAAGCAAAACTACAACCGGAGAGTCATCCCAAGAATTTTTCATGTGGGTGACTTGGTCCGGAGGTGGATCAAGTCGGTCGATGATATCAGCAAGTTGGAGTCACAGTGGGATGGATAGTACAAAGTGGTATAAAAGCTCGCCTCGGGCTTCTATTATCTTTATGATGCGGAAGGAAAGAATTTGGATTGGTAGTGGAGCATAAATCATCTATAGCCCTATCGCGCTTGAGAGTATGCCTATAATGAGTTAATATAGCTCGATAAATATTTATGCTTAATGAATGCAGGCAAGCTCAACTCAAGAAGCCCAAATCCCAAACTAGGTATGTAGTATCTTAATTCGGTCGAGTTAATAACTCGGTCGAGCTTACAGCCTCCTTCGACTAGACTTTAAGAGGAGACTTGTGATACGGCGAAGGAGGTAGGGCTCCCAAGTTCGGGGTTGAAGTCAAGAAAGCTGGTTGAGGTGGCTATCAAAGTCAAGGAGGAGTCAACACTCAAGGTCGATATGGGCGTACAGCTCAGCTGAATATTCCAACTGATCGGACCTCCGATTAGACTCCCAAGTTCATCCGACTTGACAAAATCCCGAGCTGAGTGCTTAGAAGGGCTGCTGATTGGACCTTTTCCCCGATCGAATCCCGAGTCCGTCCGGCTCGATGGGAATCGCGAGCCGAGTCCCCAGAAGGGCCACTGATCTGACCTTTTTACCGATCGGATCCTGAGTCCATTTGGCTCGACAGGAATCTCGAGCCAAGTCCCTAGAAGGACCACCGATCATACCTTTTTCCCGATCAAATCCTGTGTCCGCTTGGCTCGTCGGGAATCCTAAGCCGAGTCCTCAAAAGGGTCGATTCCTCGAGATGATCATCATTGCTTAGCCAACCCGACCCCATTCGAGAACAAGGCCCAAATGGACGTTAAAGGGAACTCAATCGGTCTGCTAGCAAAGGATACTAAGGGCCCCTCAGATCAATGTCCCAATATTCCTTTTTATCATCTTGCGAATATTCCCCATGCAAGTTGTACGCAAGAAGCTTCTACGTTGCAAAGCGCAGGAATTGCGAACCTATTCTAGGAAAGGTATCAGAATGCCATAATGGTCGTCTCTACTTTGGTAATGCATTGAGATTTGTGCAGAGAGGAAAAGTAATATTTAGGGCTGTAAATGAACCAAACGTTCGTGAACAAGCTTAGTGTTCGGCTTGATAAGAGCTTGTTTATATTCGTTCAATATACATAAGATCAATTAAATAAACAACCTTGAATATTTCGTTAAACTAAACTAACAAACTTGAACACATATGTGTTCAACTTGTTAATGTTCGTGAACAACGTTTGTAAACAATGTTTGTGAACAGTGTTCACAAACCATGTTCATTAATAAAACTCATATCAACATGTTAAATAAACAATAAAATAAAATAAAATAAATAAATAAGTTTGAATTTATAGCTCAATAACCAATCAAAAAACAATCAAACAAGCTTGAACTGAGAGCCCGATAACATCTAAACGAACCAAGCTTGAATCAAGCTTAAGCCAAGCTTGAATTGGGAGCTCGATAACATCTAAACGAACCGAGCTCAAGCCAAGCTTCAAACAAGCTCAAGCTCATAAAAAATAAACCAAGCCAAACTTGAACAAACATTTCAAAGGTTTGATTCATTTTAAGCTCGGCTCGGCTTGGCACGATTACCTTATCAAACAAGCTTGAACACCTAAAAGTTCGGCTCGGCTCAGTTTGTTTATAGCCCTAGTAATACTATATAAGGGGGTCTCTACCTAGAGGCGTAGGTACGTGAAAATTTGCTATCAAAGATCATTTCTTCTTTATTACTGTTCATCTTCTCCACCATCGTTTGCCTGACTTGAGCGTCAGAGTGTCTGCGTCGGGGACCCCTCCCTGGCCCGGTGACTGACGTTTTTTTGCCTCTAATTCTTCTATGTGGTACACAAGTCCTATAGTGGTACCAGGTTACGGTTTCTTGGAGTCTCCGCACGATCAGCATCAACGCCACGTAACCAATGCACCATCTTCCCTGATTCCAGAAACGATCACTGCTCAAGTAATCTACCAAATTTGTCTGTTATAGTTGAGCTATCTTTTACATTTAGGCTGTCATCTAGAATGAATTTGGTAATCACAAGTCCACCTTTGAATTTTGTGTGTCTTCATTCATGAAAATGCCTTTGAGGTTGATATCCATCTTCACAAGTAGGAAAATTGGCAAATTGTCCAACATGATCACAAAATGCTCCTATAGATTCAGGGATGATACAAGATCATTTTGTCCTGTAAGTATAATATTACCGAAGCAATAAGAAAATGCAAGAGAATGAGGAAACAATTCACAAGTTCAGAAATGATGGTGGTAGCTGATTCCGTTTATCACTCCACATGGTCATGAATGGGAGGGCCATAAAAGGGAGGGTTAAAAAGGGTTGGAAAACCTTGGCATACTATCTTGGCTCCTTTGGTGTTCCGAGTGCAGAGAGAAGTAACGAATGCACAAGTGGAGAAATGTGATAGTAATTGATTATATTAGTGGCTCTGTAGGGGTCATGAAAGGGCAGGACAACATTTCCATGCCATCCTAGCTTCTTTAACAATCCAAGTGGATAACTTGTTTGCTCATCTCATTTTATACTCTCAATCAATGATACATGTTGCAAGAGAGTTCTATAATGACTCAATGGACTTGATGAAAGACATGAACAAAGAACTCAGTATTAGAAGATATATAGAGAATTTAGCAAGAAAAGACCTAGATGATTCATATAGCTTAGGAGACTCAAGTGACATCGTTGGGCCATATGATCCCCTTAAAATGATGGAAATGATGAAAGCTAGTCAATTATATAACCAAGGAATGATTGGTACGATCAACAACAAATAAATACAATCTCGGTCAATGACATAAACACCAAATAGGCATATCAAACAATTAGTTGATGGCTAATTCAGAGATTGAAACTCATACCTTGAGAAGCCCACTCATTCTGCTGGCCTGAAATGATGTCAAGATAATCAGAAATATTGGGGGCATTGGAGGTTTTGACAAGAGTATGAATTGCCATCATAGGCAGAAACATGGAGATGAAGCAAATAACTGAGTGAGGAGCATACAATCTTTATCTAGAGGAAAATTCAATGGCATTGGAGGCTTCAATTAGAGAAGAAATCAGTGCATGGATAATCTTAGTCATGATTAATGCAACAAATCACCTCATGATTAATGACGACTAGCGCCATCTAGTATCAATATACATCATGGTGATATTTGACACTATCTCCTTCTATTTAAACACCAAGATGTTTATAAAGATTTAGATTTTTAACCTTGCGCCAATTAGCCATCTTAGTTTGCCCTTCTTAATTCAAATCAAGTGTTGAAGGAGATTGATTCCTCCATAGCTAGGTATAAAGTATCATTTTTGGGATTTTTGTATTCAATTGGAATAGTACGATTTCAGTGCAATGTCCTGCCGGCGCATGATAAACTTTGGAAAACTTTAAAGAGTGTTGAGATCAATATAAAGAATTTTAATCTCTAATTCTTTCTATTTAGCTTGTTTACTTCCAAATATAAACATATAAAAATTTAAAACTGAATTAAATTAGAATTCTGGAGATGCAAATTTAGAAAATATAATAAGGATCTTGATTAATGATGCTATATTGTATTAATACCAATTGAATGTCATGCATTAGACAAGAGCGTGAATTGGATAAGAGTATAGGTTCTTGTAACATCCTAGTGTTTAACTACTCAGAACTTGGTTCAAATCAAGTGTTGAAGGAGATTGATTCCTCCATAGCAAGGTATAAAGTATCATTTTTGGGATTTTTGTATTCAATTGGAATAGTACGATTTCAGTGCAATGTCCTGCCAGCACATGATAAACTTTGGAAAACTTTAAAGAGCGTTGAGATCAATATAAAGAATTTTAATCTCTAATTCTTTCTATTTAGCTTGTTTACTTCCAAATATAAACATATAAAAAATTTAAAACTGATTTAAATTAGAATTCTGGAGATGCAAATTTAGAAAATATAATAAGGATCTTGATTAATGATGTTATATTGTACTAATACCAATTGAATGTCATGCATTAGACAAGAGCGAGCATTGGATAAGAGTATAGGTTCTTGTAACATCCTAGTGTTTAACTACTCAGAACTTTGTTTGGTACAATTGGATTGGAACATATACTAGTGCTCCAACCAACTGGTTCTTCTTTTCTTCTCCTCCCTTCTCTTTGATAATGTTCCGTTGATGGATTGAAATTTTTAGTTGAGTTAGGCGCCATGGCCAAAAACATTTCTACTGAATAGTTGGCATACTAAACAGGGAGACACATGGTTAATTCAGTGTGTCACTTGTACCTGAACAATGTCACCCATGCAAAATAGGTTGAGCAATACAATTATTGATCTTAGTTGACATAGACACAACAAATTGAATATGTTCAGATTTGACCTGCAAAGTTGTGAATGGGTTGTAGATTAGAGGGATGAGGAAGAGGAAATGAGAAAGATTATAAATGAACTCAAATTGAAAAGAATGCACATTTGATCAGTCGGAGAAGAATCAAAGCTATCCTAACGACATCTACGGTGGTGATCGTTCGACAACAGCTATTTGATATAGATGACATCGACGGCAATAAAGGATACATAAATTGCCAAAGTGGATTCACAAGGTCAAAGGGGTTGTTGGCCTTTCGGTTTAGTGACTGAGTCATGAAGGGGCTGCAATTGCATACAATTATGTGGAATCTTATTTTTTATTTTATCTTTTAATTGTTTTTGGCAAAATTCTTCTACCATCTTAGATATAAGTGATTATACTAAAAGCTAGATAATGAAGAGATATTTTGTTATTTTTATTGTGTTTTCCATTTTTCTAAAAAAAATCAATTTTATGAGAGACTTTCATGAATTTGTTATCCTAGTATGCCACTATGATATAATTTCTGTAACAAATAGCCAAAAATAAATTATTTGACAACCTAAATCCTAGTAGAGCAATTATTGCATCGCAAAGTTCTTGCTTCTCATTAAGATGGCTTGAAATGTCATCCACTAGATATTGAGACATAATGTTCGAATCTCGGCAAAGCCGAGGTAAATGCCTCTCTTATGTGCTAGTCACTATTCCAAAGGCTAGTAGTCATCCGTGATTTACTTCCTTCGTGTTGGCCCTAGGACGGGTTGGTGAGGGAGCTGGGGGCAAGCGTATTCGCCTTTTGCCAACATAATGTCTCATCAAACTCTGTTTCTAATTAGTTGTATGAATTACCCATAGCTTTGGAAGTATGAATTTATCTTTATATTTTCTCTCTCTCTATCCCTAGTTCCTATTTGGTTATTGCTCATGTATTTTGTTTAGATATTAATAATTTTTAAAAAAATCTGAATATTGATTTTTTGATATTACAAAGCACCTCTATTGAAAAATAGCGACCAAATTAGTAATCTTGTTTTTCCGTATTAAATTATAACTATTTAACTTCCTTTTTGTATTAGCTCGTAGCTCATTTAATTTACAATAAAAAAACATAAGAATCAGTTGGATTCATTCATTTTTCTCCTCTACTAATCACAGCTAACTGGCGGTTCAAATGTAGGATCACCTCTGCTTGCTGACCTTGTTCATTTGATTTCCTCCATGCAGCTTTTTGATGGGCATAATGGCTCTGCAGCTGCTATATACTCCAAAGAGAATCTCTTGAACAATGTCTTAAGTTCCATTCCTTCAGAATTTAGCAGGAATGAGTGGGTTCAAGCATTACCAAGAGCTTTGGTTGCAGGATTTATCAAGACTGATAAGGATTTCAAAGAAATGGGTACAATACTATGCAAATTTTGTATTGGCTTGAAGGATCTTATGTATTTCATAATTATTATACCATGTCATATCAAAGTTTAGTTTATCTAATCTTTGTTTATTTTTGTTGCATCATTTCACATAATTTTTATGCGAGTCTAATTTTTTTTTACCAGATGTACATTTGCCTTTTTATTCATTCAAGAATATAACAAACTATGTTTATGCTGTTATAATTGCTCGACTCTATTGATGTTAGTGATTTTCTAATTGGTTGCAACTTTTTCAGTTTCAATGGTAACTAAATGTTGTTTTTTACTACCTAATCAACGGCTTCATAGCTAGGTAACTTCGAGAACATTTATCTCCTGTAGGGTATTTCTAAAAAAATGCAAATGATTATTCATTCAGGAGTAGGTAGAATGAAGTAAAGAATGTAGCTAGAAACAATGTGGGACTTTTTAGAAAGACATGACATGTGGAATAGGAAACAATTTTTTTTCTCTTCCTTTATACATTACCTAATACTTTTCACTTGTACAAGAACAAGAGGCCATTTTTACTAATTAATTGGGATTGACTGAATGAATCACCTCCCATTGATCTCTATGTAATGCCATTTCAGTTGTACTGTAGACCACTTTTCATTATATTAACTTGAATTTTCAGTTGTCTCTGTCATATCTTCAACGCCAATTGATTCAACTTGCATAATTATGAAGTTTGGAAGTTGTCTTAATATCTCCGTGCCATCTTAACTTATTTTGTCATTTTATAATCAAATTAGAATTACACCTAAAAAGTCTGATACAAGATAATATTCATATTGCCAACCCAAAATAGTTGTAATAGATGACTAGTTAGTGTTGTCACTGATGATGTTGTTGATGATGACAATGATATGAACTCTATTATTCATGAATTTAGTTCTATTCCCATGTTAGCAACCAAAGAATGGACCTTGTATTGTGAATTTACTCTGTTAATGACAGTTAATGTTTGGAAGTTTGATTGGTGTGGCCACTTTTTAGTTTTTGAATTAATAGTACAGAGGATAATTGTGAAAATCTTAGATCTGGTTTCCCGTCTCAGTGACTTCCAGACTTTCAAGGATTCTGTCTATTTTTCTACCTTGATTAGCTGTAGCTCCACAGATTCAACACTTCACCTAAAAGAATATAATTTCATTCTGAGAAACTGATACCTGATTTTGTTTCCTTAGCCAGGGTTTCTGGAACAACTGTAACATTTGTGATAATTGATAGATGGGTTGTCACTGTGGCATCAGTTGGTGACTCGCGCTGTGTACTTGAATCTGCTGAAGGTTCAGTTTATTTTTTGTCAACGGACCATCGTTTGGAAGACAATGAGGAAGAGTATGTTCTCATGCTTTTTGTGTTTCCTGCAGAGTTTAATTTCTCTCTTAAAAATGTCTCCTTGACAATGTTCACTCCCTTAAGAAGGCCAGTTTTGTCATAGGGTGGAACGCATAACAGCTCATGGTGGAGAAGTTGGAAGAATGAATGTTGCTGGTGGGGCTGAGGTATTTTTGTTGGCCTTCATCATATAGTTCAAGACCTAAGTTTAGGCTTGAAAATGAGCTATATTTGTTCCTTGCATATGTAATGGAATGTAATGTATTATGCTTGCTCCCCTCACCATGTCATACTTCATATTCTCGGCCATAGTTTCCTTGATTGTTTAATTAAACATGCTTTCTAGAAACAAAGTATATTTCTATAGGATCATATTATTTGGTCATGCAGTAGTTAAAGGCATGGGCGATTGATCAAAATAGAATGTCTGGCATTCTATTTGGTATCTGAAGGCACAAAATCACCTTCCTTTTCCTTTATTTTTTTTTCTTGTTTTCCACCTTTTATCTTTCTAATATATTTTTTCTTCAGGACCAGGTGTACCGTTTGTCTTAATGAATAAGAACATTTTTATGGTATGCTCATAAAAATACATAATGGAGAACTTGCTAACATGTTTATCAATTTAAAACAAAAAACTTCTATATCCATTTGTTTATATACATTGATGCACTTCACATCGAGCATTATCTATTCACCCATGGACATATGCTTCCCATAGTTGAAGCTATTATTGTTAATGAACTGTTTATATGAATAATTATAGTGTGTATTCCATACACGATCATACATTCTTGATGAGACCATTCTGTGAGCATTGACCCAGACCACGTTGGCCATGGATTTGAGGTATTGTTCATCATCGGGGATCCCATGAATTTGTTCATTTTCAAAAAGCACCTCCAAGTATTATGCCATCTTTTGAGCATTGTAAGACATGAGGCTTGTCACTCCGTACCATTGTGGGACTATGCCCTCCTAATCGCTTCTCCAAAATTCTAAAACTATAGACATATATATGAAATATGTCCATAGTCCTTGTAAATTGTCATGCTTCTTGTTTCCTAAATAATGTACTTGGATAAGGTTTGCTGCCTCACCTTGTTCGGTTCATGTTGGATGTGTTTCCATACAAAACCTTGATGAACCTTTGCATCAAAAGGGCAAGTGGGTGGTGCTTCACGTTCATTTACCTCATGCTTTCCTTGTTAAACTACATAGAAGCGAAATTCACATATGCAGAGTAAAATATGACTTGTGGAATTTTTCTTGCCTTCCTCTGTTGCTCTTTTTTTAACAAGAACTTTTGTCAGTTTGGCCCCCTTAGGTGCTGGCCAGGTGGCTTGTGCTTGTCAAGATCAATTGGTGACCAGGATGTTGGCGAATTTATTCTTCCTATTCCACATGTGAAGCAAGTGAAGGTGTGTAAGTAATTTTAAGTTTTCTAGTTCCCTGAGATAATTTTTTCTTAGTTCTCATGTATAGTTGTGTTTTTAATCTCCAATCAAAGAGGCTTAACATTATTGTCTGTGGCAGATTCACTTTTGCATCTAGATTTACATAGGGCAATGACATTTTATGCATTACCATTCCATGACAATGCAATCTCAGAAGGGAAAAAAGATCAACTACATATGGAGATGTTACAGTATGAATGATTAAGTTGACTAATAGTTCACAAAACAGAAAAAGTAATGTTTCTTTTCTATTCTTACTCATAGTATCTCACATCTCTACATTACCTAGATGTTCCATTCGTCCAATGTATCTCACATCTCTGCATTTCCTTGTTGATTTAAGTTGAACACTTGAATTGAATCAACATTTATCAGAACAAGAATGCCAAAGTGCAATTTTGTTTTACATATCTTCTTTCATTTCAGAGGCATTTTTATTGACAAATGATGTTTCTAATTGCTTCAGCTATCAAATGCTGGTGGACGTCTTGTGATTTCAAGTGATGGTGTCTGGGACGCTTTGTCAGCAGAAAAGGTGCTTAGTTGTTGTCGTGGATTGCCAGCGGAAGCTGCAGCTTTCAGAATTGTTAAGGTAAGTACATGACGTATCATGCAAAAGTGCTAAATATACACGTTTACTGCAGCTCGGATACAGTTTTAAGTTTATTTTTCAGGAAGCTGTGCAGCCAAAGGGAATTCGAGATGATACTACATGCATCGTTGTCGATATATTACCACCAGAGAAAATTTCGCCTTCATTTCCTAATTTTAAGAGATCTGGAAAAGGCATGTTCAAGAGCATGTTCCGAAGAAGATCTTCTGAGTCATCATTATTTTCAAATCGAGATTACTCTGAAGCAGATATGGTAGAAGAAATCTTTGAAGACGGATCTCCAGTTCTAGCCCACAGGTTAGTATAGTGCAACTATACCTGACAAAATTATTTACAAGTTCCCTCACATGGTGAATGTTTAATTACCACAATAGTTTTCAGAATTTAAATGAAGCTTTATTTGTTCTAACTCTTTAGAATCCCTTACATACATTCTATCATATGTAAAACTATACAAATTAATTAATTAATTATTTTGTATCATATTGAAAAATATTTTCTTTATCTGCCTTAGATTCAAGTCCTTAATTATAAAATTTATTACTTGTCTTTGAACGTGGGTATACCATTTTAATATATTTTCCCTCCTTTTCATATTAGATCTATGCCCATTTCTCATGAATCTTAATATTTAATATTTTTTATCTTATCTTTTCTAATAACACTACGAGTCTATGTTAGTATTAGTTATTTATTCATGTTGAAGGTTGCCTGAGTTATTTAATCATCACCTTGGGCATGCTAAATTAAACTCAGTCATCCAAAAAAAGAGAAATTTACCTTCAATACTGATTAATTAGACCCAAAATGACAAACACAAACCCTTGCCAACTAGGATATTTCAACCTTATTTGGACTTGGAACCATCAATTCACTTTCCTTATGAGACATGCAAGTCAAAAAATATGGTTGAAGGTCTTGGTATTTTCTTCCAGCAACTATATCTTACCATTCAGAGTCTGCTTTATTTTTAAAACAATAGCAACCACAATCAAATCTTTATTTCATTAAGTGGAGTCTAGATCTTCCTACGCCAGCTCGATCTTCTTCTATATCATCATCTATATTTTTATTCTATTTTATCATTTCTAATCAAATTTTCTTTTATCTCATTTTTCTTATAAGAAAATGACGAGTTAGACAATAGATAGAATAAGTAGATATTAGTATTTTGCGAATAACTCGAGGATAAAAAATCGGAAGAAATATAGATGTTTCATTATGGATATTCACATAATGAATTAGTAGATTTTAAAGTTTGCATCCTCTCAATTGATTTAGTGGAGGAAGGGATGAGGATGAATATTCATATAAATGGGAAACTCACCCCCTGAAATTTACTTGTTTTTTTTAAATGTTAAGCCTATGTTTAGATGGGGTGAGGGGAGGTTCATTAATGGAAAGGGAAGAGAGGGGAAGGAAAGAAAAGAGAGGGTAACTTCCTTACACCCCAATTTGGGGTGTAAGAAAATAGGTCATTTGAGGGGTAAGGGAGGGTAAAAGTTCCCCTCTCCTCACCTCCTTCCCTCACCTTCTTCCCAAATAAGGGTAAAAGTTACCTTTCCATTACTTACCCTTCCCTCACCTCCTTTCAAACAGACCTCTAGAGTTTTAAGATTCTTAAAAATATCTCCTTAGGGTTTGAAAAGTAGTCATTTTACTCCTCGACTATAATAAGAATGAAATTACAGCTTCTAGCTCTAACAAAATGAGATAAATGAGGTCAGTCATGTGATTATTCTATTAAGTCACTTAAAAGTGTCAACAGTTGTCTTGAAACTTAATGTCAAGTTCTTGCATCCAAATCGTGCCATTATCATGGTGATTCTGCCTCCAGTATATGCTTAAAGCAAAAGCTTGATGTAATGCCATTCATGATCTTCTTGTTTTCTGTGAAAGTTGAAGTGACTGTAACAATCGCCTAATGGCAGGTTAGATCCAGAGTATTCAGCATGTCCCATGTTCAGGCCATTCAACTGTGCTATTTGCCAACTGGAGATGAAACCAGGCGAAGGCATTTCTCTACATGATAACTCAACCAAACATGGAACGATCAATCCCTGGGATGGTCCCTTCCTTTGCGCAGCCTGCAACACCAAGAAGGAAGCCATGGAAGGAAGAAGATAATCTTAAGGAGGTAATGTCTATCATTATTCCCCACACCTCTTTTACAATGTAATCACTTATTTTGTGATATAGTTTTGTCTCTTTATCCACAGATTGTACCTGAAGATACAATCACTAAAAGTGTTATGGTGCAGTGGCAATCTCTACATTATATAAAATAGAAGTTGATGCATATTTAGGTTTCTTGTCTGTGCTTTCTTTTTTGTTGAGGTAAATTCTTTCCCCTTTATTATATTGATCTTAGGAAATATTGTGTTCATTGATTGCTACAGTCATCTTAATTTTTTGATTCATTAAATTTATATTGCCATTCTATTTGTTCAACGAACGATCTTCTTTCCATATGTTGATGTAGTTCACACAAACATTTCTTTTAGCTAAAAGAGAATTCAAGCAATTGAACAATGTTTAACCAGTGCTTTGTTATGCTATTGGTTGTGCATTTAGCATACAATGAATAAACAATCTTCAACAAGACAACTAGCCACTTTTAGCAGAAGAAGAATATGCAATTGAAAATTTTGATTCATCCACAAATTGAACACAGCACCAAAAAAGAACTTGGTAAGTAGCACAGGTTGCAGACTAACAGGAGACAACAGTGCAACATCCTCTATTCTTTCATTTCACTCCGAATGCAAAGGATAACTTAGGTCGAGACTTGTTCTTGCCTAATAGCTTCATCTGATTTGCCTTTTCTTCTTCCTCCTCCATCTTCTTTCTCCGCATCGCTTCTTCCTTTTCTCTCTGTATTCGCTCCAGCTCGAGATACCGCTCCAGCTCTTTTTGCTGCTGCTCCAAAGCTTCTCTCCTTTGAGACTCCTCCACTTTTCTTTGGTTTTCCTCGAGCATCTTCTCCAACTCCTCCCTCTCCCTTCGCTCTCGTTCCTGCAAAGCCAACGGAGTAAACCACGTTGAACAATGAAGCATATCAAGTAGTTCAGTTTTTGCATTTCCAATCAATATTTAAATAATTATCTATCAATTACAAAACATATTTTGAAAAAAAAAAATGTGACCAAGAAATAAGAATCTGGACTAGCAAAACTAAATAATTAGTCAAACAAATGATCAAAAAAGGTAAAGCATGGATTATTGTTTGATGCGGATATCTTAAAGAGTATGCTTACTGCTTTCTCTCTTGCCTCAACAAGAGCTTCTTCCTTTTCTTTCTCAAGTTGAGCAGCAACCTCAACAAGCAACTTTTTATGGCCTTCTTCGATTCGTCTTTGTATTTCCTGTTTGATCTCCTCAGAATTTAGAGACTCCTCGACCTTCTTATTGATAGCTTCCTCAATCCGCATAGCAGTTTCTTCTCCTATAAGGTTCAATTCTGCTTCCTTTTGTCGCCTGTTGGTGGAATTAGGATGTTAACAAGAGAACCATTCTTCACATAGAACAACAAAATGTTGAGTTGGAGATATTCTCCTAAACAGGATGAACAGCCTTGAACTAGATCACCAAACAGCATGATAAGCTAGATTAATCATGACTTTCAAGCCTTCTTTTTCATCCTTATTATTCATTAAATACAAGATCATGTTTTTTAGGCATACCTCTAAAGAATCCAGATCCAAACAAATGAATTATCAAACTGGTGAACAGTAGATAAAGCAGGCACCAATTGCATCATCAAATATAACAAGTGGAACTATACCAGTAGCTTCCTTCAGAATAGCCTGTGGAAGAAAATGTCAAGCAACCTGTACAGGTTTAAAACTAATCACTTAAACACAACAATTTCTCCATCATTAATACACAGCCGCCACACTATAGAAGTTCTCATTTTTACAATGCGGAAAGGCAGTGACAGTGCAATTTGCCACATTTTTTATTACTTAGAAATGGAAGGAAAATTATCGGTGCTTATCAAAATCCAACGAGCAAACACAAAGCAAAAGCAACTGACTACAATGTTTTTAAACCGAGACCCTCACTTGGCTGCTCAAGGCATTAGTAATAGCTCCCCTGGTCCAGGTCGCCATGAGGAGGTTTGACGAATTCTCGACAAGTTGAGTGATGCATGATTGATATAGGGCTCCAAATCACTGAATTCAACACCAGTTCATGGTTGACTTAATCAAACTGGCCAGTCCAGTCCCTTTGAAGAACACTAGCTGATGGAAAAGTAACTTCATAGATTCAGGAAATCAATGGAACTTTAGTTCTCAACTGCTTTGAAGGAATGATTGTCAAAGCAGTCGATACAAATGACTTTTCAAGGGTAATGTCAGTTGAAACTATGCTATATCCATCTTTCTTATTTACAGGTAATGTCAGTTGAAACTTCAAACACATGCTTCGCGAATTAACTTGACCATTGGTTCCGGCTCGCCCTCGTGAAAATTGCACAGAAGAGCAGTATTGCAACTAAACTGAAGGCTCAAGATCCTCTCTAAAGTAGAGGAGGATAAACTCTTACCGTTTCTTCTCCTCTTCCAGTCTTTGCCTTTCATGCAAATCAAGACTAGGGCTTTCAGACTTGTGTATAGGTGAATTCAATATGCTCCTACTCCTCTGCCTTTTGTGTCTTCTTGGTAGGGGAGATCGACTTGCTCTTCTCTGAGGGCTCGGGGAGCGACTCTTTCGCCATCTCGGAGAAGGAGAAGGAGAGCGACTTCTTCTGAAAAACAGAGAGGAGTTTTCAGACAATTGCATGGATAATATTTGAAAATCATCAAAGAAAGGATCTAGCTTACATATTCCAGGATGCCAACAATTCACCCAACATGATACAAGCAATTAACTTAGCTATAGTTAGGGAAAACCATTATCCTCCAAATCCGACCTTAACCAGAAGGATATATAAAACCAGGCAAACGAGAGTTCATAGGGATTGAAGTAGATCACCTATACGAATAAGGGGATCGACTGCGTTCTCTTCTGCTCCTCCTCCTGCTGTATCGAGGAGATGGAGAGCGTCTTCTCCTATAAGGAGATCGAGATACCGTCCGAGGCATCTTTTTTACACGCTATAATCAATCTGGCAAGAGAGGATCCAAGTTAGAATAAATAAACAATCATTTAGAGCGTCATCAATAAAAAAAATATATCTTCACCGATCTTTCATCCAAGAACCGGAAGAAAAGACTTAATGGCAAAATCGAACGCAAATATTAGCTGTAAACTAGGAGCAGAAAAGGTGATCGTGAGGGAAAACAGAAGGGATTACCGCGGCCAAACGAGGCGATTGCTAGACGGGAAGCGATTTGGAGGCAGTAGACGAGGGAGGAAGATATAGCTGAAGCAGACGAGATTAGGGATTGGGAGGCGAATAAACGCAATAATACACTGATAAGGCCTTGAGCTGGGCTAAATTGGGTCGGCCCATTATAATTTATCTCGGCCCAATTTTGGCATTCACGGGAAGAATACAAATCATGCCGTAATTGGATTCGATTGAACTTTGATTCACAAAGATTTGAGATTCAAAGCTGACCCTAATGTTAGCTATAAGTTGACTCTATGTAATTAAATTTTCTTATATAACTCAATAATATATTGTGAGAAATACTTAAAATCATCTTTGCTACAATAATAAAGATTTGAAATTCTATTGATGAAACAGAAAATTTTAATTACTTGGGCTACGTTAGTGGGGTGTAATGTAATCTAATTTGTAAAATAATTAAATTTATAATATAATGTAATGTAATTTTGATTACATTATTACGTTTGATAATGTAATGTATGTAATTTTTGATTACAAGGGTGATTATGTTCTTTTGTTTAGTGTACATTATTTTTTATAAGGAATGTAATTCATATTATTATAAAATGATAAAAATATCCTGAAACTTCTACTGATCGCCGCACCTTTGCCGGAGCTTGCAGTAACTAGCCGTCACCGCCGTTGGCCTCCTCTGTCTCCACCGGCAACCGGCGACGGCGACCGGCGGTGGCCGATGGCGATGGGCGGTGATCCTGTCCGAAAGCTGAATCGACGAACGCTGGGCACGTGGCGCTCCGAGTTACTGACGTAGATCTTCGGCCAGTCGCACGACGCTTCGACGAACCTGCAAAGAAATCGGGCCGGGAAGAGGTTCCCGGCGACGATCCTCCGACGCTCAAGTCAGGTAAATGGAGAACAAGAAGGTGGCTTCCAGGATCAGATTTTTTGTACCTCCGGTGAAGTCCAAGGGCTCTTATATAGAGCTACGGGAGCTTGGTGCACACAAGCCGAGGTGCACACGTGTCCTATACCATACTGCAGCATGGGCTTGTCAGAAGAACATGTCTGACGTCATACTGCTACAGTCTAAGCGTCTCTTTGATGGGACAGCAGAATCCTTTGTCGTACGATATTGAGTATGGCCTGGTCCTAGAACATGCTTGTTGTCAGCAACAGGGATTACTAAGATGACGTCTATGTTAGGATCCTTCGTACAGCTAGAGAGGGGGGTGTGAATAGCCGACCCCAATTCTTCGCGTTTCTTTCTACAAATCAGGTTAGCGCAGCGGAAAATAAAACAAAGAAACAAAGCGGAGAATAGCAAACCTCAAACTCGTCAATGTAACGAGGTTCGGAGATGAAACTCCTACTCCTCGGCGTGTCCGTAAGGTGGACGAAGCCTACCAATCCGTCAGTGGATGAGACCCCGGAAACCCGGCTAATAATCACTCCTTCTGGGTGGAGAAACCTCACCACAATCTTTGCAACAGCAACAAGGAGTACAAGTAGAACAAGAAAACAAGAACAACAGGAATGTAAAAACACTTGCTTGCCTCTTGTTGTCGATTGGAACCCAGGTGAAGCAGCAGCTTCTAGGATCCAACCTCAGCCAGAAAACCAGCAGGAAACTCACGCAGAGCTTCAGCAAACTGAGCTCAGCAAAGCTCGCAGAAGAACTCACAGCAGCAAGAAGAACAGCAGCTCCAGAGAGAAGAAGCGATCTCAAGAACCGGTTTTCTTCTACATAGCCTTCGAACCTTTTATGTGTCCTGATATCCTCAGCCAACCTGCGAACCTGCAAGCAGAAAGAACAGAACACAGAAGCCCGAAATAGCCTAGCTGTTGTCTCACAACGGCTAGGGCCTGGACCGATCAGGCTTCAGCCTGATCGGTCCAGGGAACCTCTGATCGGTCCTAGGGACCGATCAGACCCCAGTCTGATCGGTCCCTAGACCGATTAGACACTTTCACAGAGAGTTGTCCCAACTCTCTGTGCGTGTCCTGATTGGTCCCGGGGACCGATCAGGCTTCATCCTGATCGGTCCCCAGTCCGATCAGTAAGCTTACAATGGTCTATTGATCGCTTTCTGATCGGTTCCCTGGACCGATCAGGACCACTGTATCACTGGATCGGTCACCAGACCGATCCAGAGCTTGGTTTTTGCCCAAACCAAGTCCCAAGTCTCCCAAACCAACATCCGGTCAATCTTGACCTGTTGGTATATCATGCTTAGTATCCGGTCAGTCCCTTGACCTGCTAAGACTCTTCACCAAGTGTCCGGTCAATCCCTTTGACCCACTTGGACTTTTCTCTACACCAGATGTCCGATCATCCCTGATCCATCTGGATTTTCCCTTGCATGGCTTCACTCACCAGGACTTTCACATGGCTTCACTCACCAGGATTTCCACACTGCCCAACATCCCAGTTAGGACTTTCTCACTGCCTGGCTTCACTCACCAGGACTTTCCAACTGCCTAACATCCCAGTTAGGACTTTCTCACTGCCTGGCTTCACTCACCAGGACTTTCCAACTGCCTAACATCCCAGTTAGGACTTTCCCACTGCCTGGCTTCACTCACCAGGACTTTTCCACACTGCCTAACATCCCAGTTAGGACTTTCTCACTGCCTGGCTTCACTCACCAGGACTTTCCAACTGCCTAACATCCCAGTTAGGACTTTCCCACTGCCTGGCTTCACTCACCAGGACTTTTCCACACTGCCTAACATCCTAGTTAGGACTTTCCCACTGCCTGGCTTCACTCACCAGGACTTTTCCACTGCCTAACATCCCAGTTAGGACTTTCCCTCGTGCCAAGCTCTCTGCTTGGACTTTTCCAGTGCCAAGTATCCATACTTGGACTTTTCCAGTGCCAAGCTCCCTGCTTGGACTTTTCAGGTCAATCAGATCAACCTTGACCTACGGTTGCACCAACAATCTCCCAAGTTTGTATTCTTGTCAACACATCAGAATACAACTTTTCTACTCTCGTCAAACATTGTCAAACATCAAAATACAACTCGAGTCAGGTCACCCTTGACCAACTCGAGTCAGGTCAACCAAGTCAACCTTGACCTAAGGTTGCACCAACAGTCTACACTGTCCCATACTTTTTAACTTCCTCTTCCCGGCTCGACCATCAAGCCGCTCGGCCAGACTATTCGCCTTTGGTCGGACGTCGGTGGTCGTCCGTCCGGTATGGTTCAGAGTCGCCGCCCGCTTGGCTCTTGTAGCCGGACACCTTGGCCGAGCGGGAAACCGCTCGGCCTTTACTCTTGATTTGCAATGCAGCCGAGCGGACTTTCCGCTCGGCCATATGATCTTTTTCCTTTATTGGAAATTTGGGCTCACGGCCAGATGGTTGTTTTCTCGAATGAAGGTCCTTGCCTAGTGATCAGCATGTCCCGCCCGCTCGTCGAGCCTCCTTTGACTGTTGACATCCACGCGTCGTTGACCTTGCCCTCATGCGGGCCCCCCGGCCTTGTCACCGGATCACTAGTGATCCGATGGAATGAACAGAACATTGGGGGTCCACTTCTTCTTTGGTTTGGGCCGCTCGGCAGCTACCTCTTGCACATGTGACCTAGTATGGGGGGTGCGGATCGCTTCGGCCCTCGGTCCTCTGGGCGGGTGATGAGCGGTGTGAGGCTTCCGCTCGGCAGGAGTAGCCCGCTCGGTTGGAATTTCCTTTCTTCGGGCCGCTTGTGCTTCCTCCACATTGATGTATTCGTTGGCCCGGTGTAGCATATGGTCGTAGTCTCGGGGCGGCTTCCGAATGAGCGAGCGAAAGAAATCCTCGTCCACGAGGCCTTGCGTAAATGCGTTCATCATCGTCTCGGAGGTGGCCGTTGGGATGTCCATGGCCACCTGGTTGAATCGCTGGATATAAGCTCTGAGCGACTCTCTGGGCTCTTGCTTGATGGCGAATAAGCTCACGCTAGTCTTCTGGTAGCGCCGACTGCTTGCAAAATGGTGGAGGAAGGCCGTTCGGAAGTCTTTAAAACTTGTGATGGATCCGTCCGGAAGCCTCCGAAACCACCGTTGAGACGATCCCGAGAGGGTGGTAAGGAAAACTCAACACTTCACTCCATCCGTGTACTGATGAAGGGTAGCGGTGTTGTCGAACTTACCCAAATGATCGTCCGGGTCGGTTGTTCCGTTGTATTCACCGATCGCCGGAGGCACATAGTGCTTCGGCAGAGGGTCCCGCAGGATGACCTCTGAGAATTGACGGTTGATCCGTTCGGGCGAGGCCTCCGCTCGGGGAGCCTTGGCTTTTCTGCTGTCTCGTCTTGGTACTTCTTCTGATGAAGATCCTCGATCACGATTAACTGCTGCGGCTTCAGGAGGAGTGCGAAATAGGGCCCGATGAAATGGAACTGTGGCCGCGGGTGCTTCCGCTCGACCTCCCGACCCGGACGTCGCTTGTTGCTCCATCCGCTCGGCTTGTGACTTCTGCCTTTGTTCCACTAGCTTGGCTGCTCTAGTTTCGATCAGAGCGTCGAGCTCTTCTGTGGAGAGCATCACTGAGTGTGATCGTCCAGCTTCGTCCATTGCTTCCGATCGGATGCAGGAGCGTTCCCACAGACGGCGCCAAATTGATCCTGTCCGAAAGCTGAATCAACGGACACTGGGCACGTGGCGCTCTCCGAGTGGCTGACGTAGATCTCCGGCCAGTCGCACGGTGCTTCGACGAACCTCCGACGAACCTGCAAAGAAATCGGGCCGGGAAGGGGTTCCCGGCGACGATCCTCCGACGCTCAAGTCAGGTAAATGGAGAACAAGAAGGTGGCTTCCAGGATCAGAGATTTTGTACCTCCGGTGAAGTCCAAGGGCTCTTATATAGAGCTACGGGAGCTTGGTGCACACAAGCCGAGGTGCACATGTGTCCTATACCATACTGCAGCATGGGATTGTCAGAAGAACATGTCTGACGCCATACTGCTACAGTCTGAGCGTCTCTTTGATGGGACAGCAGAATCCTTTGTCGTACGATATTGAGTATGGCCTGGTCCTAGAACATGCTTGTTGTCAGCAACAGGGATTACTAAGATGACGTCTACACTGTCCCATACTTTTTAACTTCCTCTTCCCGGCTCAACCATCAAGCCGCTCGGCCAGACTATTCGCCTTTGGTTGGACGTCGGTGGTCGTCCGTCCGGTATGGTTCAGAGTCACCGCCCGCTCGGCTCTTGTAGCCGGACACCCTGGCCGAGCGGGAAACCGCTCGGCCTTTACTCTTGATTTGCAATGCAGCCGAGCGGACTTTCCGCTCGGCCATATGATCTTTTTCCTTTATTGGAAATTTGGGCTCACGGCCAGATGGTTGTTTTCTCGAATGAAGGTCCTTGCCTAGTGATCAGCATGTCCCGCCCGCTCGTCGAGCCCCCTTTGACTGTTGACCTCCACGCGTCGTTGACCTTGCCCTCATGCGAGCCCCCCGGCCTTGTCACCGGATCAGGCGGTGACCGACGGCGACCAACGGCGATGGACGGCGACCGCGATGGATTAGGGGTATATTCGACATTTAAATTTTGATTAAACGACGACCTCATAATGTAATCGAATTACATAGTATTTGCTTTGTAATCCAGATTACAAAACTTCACTACTTTTTGTAATCCAGATTATATTACATTACAAGTTTAAAATTAAACCAAATAAAATAATCAACTTTGTAATGTAATCCTGATTACACTACAAGGCAAATTATACCCTACCAAATGTAACCTTAATGTTGTGGTAGTCTTTTGTATATAGGATTCTTAAGGTTTAATGATGTTGTTGTCTTTTGTATATAATGGTACCAAAGATTTTTAATCAAAACTTAAAGAGTTGCAACTAAGATTCGTAGGATCATTTTCATGTGAGGTGAGTGCTAAGCAAAAGAAAGATTAAGTAAGAAAAGAATTAAGATAGAACATGATATTTTACTTGGTTTGAAACTTTCAGCAACTTTTACTCTAAGACTTATACCCTTTGGACCTTCCGATAGATAATCCACTAACAATCATAAAATCAAAATAAAGAAAATGTAATAACCTACACTTTCTTAAGCAATAAATAACTTAATTAAATAGTTACCCAACATGGAGATGGAAAAATGATTGAGCTCGGGTGTCGTTATTGGTCCGTCTGTACTAGTTGAGCGTAGTAGTGTCGCAACACAATAGTAGTACGAAGTTAGAGTAGTCGGATGATTGAGAAATCACATAGAAAAGTTGTTGAGAAACTCCTAGCCAACCCCTCCTTTTAAACACCGTTGGAGGTGCCTCTAAGAGTTTAGGTCGCCTCCAATAGTGCTTATATGATCTGAAAACTTCGGTCTTTATCTGCTCTAAGGCACCTCTATCATCTATAAGGCACCTCCAATGCACTTCGAGGCACCTCTAGTCCGTTTCGAGGTGCCTCCCCGAAGAGAAACTTCATCTTTGAACTATATTCATGCGAGGGCGCCTCTAGCCTGCTCAAGGTGTTAGGACCAAAAGGAATTTAGATATCTCCATAATGATATGATATTGCCCACTTTGGGTTTGACCGCTCATGATTTTTTTTGGACTCTACCCAAAAGACTTCATACCAATGGAGATATCTTTCCCATATAAATCTATGATCTTTCCCATGTATTTTTAATGTAGGACTTTGTTTACAATCTTGCAACCCAACAACCCCCCCTCTTAAACGAAGGATCACATGCTTCCCACGTCCGATCCTCGATCCACCAGGTCTTCCTACCCCTCGGTCCACCTGATCTACTAGGACTTCTTTGCCTAGCCGCAACTAGGACTTCATGCCTAGTACCTAATCCTCTTGATTCGGATATGGGAGCCCCTACTTCCTTTATTCTGTTAGTACCCCAAGATATTTTTGATGTAATCAACCAAGTCAGTTTATATCCTGTTGATATTTAACCCATGTGTCTAAGTGTGCAGGAACTTAGAAGCACATGAAGTTGAGCGAAAGACATAACTAGCAAGAAGGATGACACGGGAGAGAGCCGACGGACTCGGTGTGTCCGAGGGACGAGGTGGTGCGGAAGAGGATACTCGCAAACAAGAAGGAGGCACGTGACATTTTTGAAGGACGAGATGTTGGTGCAGGGTGCACCAGAATCGAACCTAAGTTTTGATGTTGTCAAAGGTTCAAGTTAAGTCTTGTTGTGATTTAACAAGTTGACCAAGTGTGCAGGTTGTTTACTTAACTGGGAAAGTCCTAGTTGGAGGCTAGGTAGGAAAGACTTAGCAGATCGTGGAAGTCAGGTGGAAAGACCAAGTGGGTCGAGAGGATTCGACACTTGGCGGAGAAGCTCGATAGGTTTGGAGGACCATAGATCGAGGGAAAGTCCTGGGTGGCCGATCTAATGCTAAGCGGTAAAGTCCAAACATGTCTGGAGGGTCATGTTTGGCAGGTAGATTGAGGTAAGCAACTGGAGAAGCGACAGTGAGGTCGTGTTCCTGAAAGGAACAACCTAAGGTCACTAATCCAACTGAAGAATCCAGAAAGGTTTCTAAGTTAAGATCAAGATAGTTCTACTATCTAATACTACTCATACATCAAATATAATATTATTGTGCTAATCTCTGTTTTGTAGGAATGTTCTGTATAACTCTGTTTTACAGGTCTGACCTGATTGATTGACCGAACAGGAGGATCGGTCGACCAAATAAGGCTAACTCGGATCAGAGATAAGTTTAGACCAAAGCAGAGCAACATCTGATCAAGGCTTGATCGGTCGACCAAACCAATGATTGGTCGACCGAACCCTAATGATGTGGTACCTATCAGATCGATCAGAAGCACATATGGAAGATTGGTTGGTCAGTCAACCGAACCAGGGGATCGGTCGACCGAACGATCATCATATTAAAGGCGCATTAATGAAAAATCTCGACGAACGGGGAAAGCTCACCGTTCGATCGACCGAACCATTAAACATCATTAATGTCTGAGGATCGGATCTCAGCGAAGAAGGCAGGAAGCGGGTTCGGTTGACCGAACCCGAGGATCGGTCGACCGAACCCGAGGATCGGTCGACCGAACCCGAGGATCGGTCGACTGAACCCGAGGATCGGTCGACCGAACCCGAGGATCGGTCGACCGAACGGTACCGATTCTTATAAAAGTAGAGCTCAAGGTCTGAGGCTGAAACGAAGTTTTCTGTTCATCTCTATGGAAACTCTCTGTTCGTGCTACTGCTCTGCAACCTGTTTTCAAGCAAGCGTCTACTTTGTTCAAGTGTCGACTAAGCTTCATCTCCCACATAGTGTCAGTATACATTTACTTTAAAGCTTACATTGTACTTAAATTCACATAAGATAGTAGGTTGTTTCTATCTTATATTCTTACATAATACGCATTGCTTCTTTCCGAATGTTTCGGAAAGAAGAATATTAGTGGATTGCCCAACGGTGCGATCAAGGATCGCAGGGTCTTGGAGGAGGAGTCGATGTAGGCTCCGAATCAAGTAACCACACGAGTTCTTTATTTTTCGTTGCACTACTTCTATTTTTACAAGTAAAAGAAAAGTGTTTTTGATGAGCAATATTCACCCCCTCCTCTATCGCTTCATTACAATACTACACAAGAAGCCGGAGCGGAAGACTGCTCGAAGGCCGGAAGTTGGGTTCGGGTGAGCCCTATTTTGGATGGCCGAGATAATCCAAATAAGTGGAGCCGGAGTAAAAGACCTGGACCAATGCGAGTGGAACCGGAGCAGAAGGCCAGGATAAAAAGTCAACAGAATGTTGACTTTATGAATCCGAGAGCCCGGAACCCTTTCGGGCCCCCAGAGCACGATTATCCGGAACGTGACGTGGTGCGTTCCGTTTCTATAGGGATAAAAGTTTATCCTCCAGGCGTCTGAAACCCTTCTAGGCGCCTGAAACCCTTCTAGGTGCCTCGACCAGGGCTATAAATACAGCCCTGATCCCAGAAGCTTAAAGACAACAATTGTAATTGATTTCTTTTCAGTCTTGTTTTGTAATTGAGTGCTTCAACTGTTGTAAAAGGCTTCTCCGTCTGAAGGAGACATTAGTGAGCTTTTCATCTTCCTTGGATTAACAATCTCCCCGGTTGTAACCAAGTAAACCTTTTGTGCCTCTTCCTTTCTTTATTTAGTTTCTTATTTTTTTTTATACAAGTGTTGATTTTTATAAAACTATAAAGTATGAGGAAGATTCGTTTTCCTTTGCAGGGCTATTGACCCCCTCTAGTGGGCCGCCAAGGGTCCTACAAGTGGTATCAGAGCGGGTTTGCTTCAGGAGGACTAATCGTCAAACGAAGCACATGAGATAGCCGGACCGAGCTTCTACCCACCGAAGTTTGAGGGGCAATTCGTGAGTTGGAAGAAAAAGATGGAGGTATTCTTTAAGACAAATTTTGATTACTTTTAATAATGAAATTCAGTTTTGTAGCGCCTGAGGGTAAAGAATAATACCAATGGACGAAGAAGGAGCAAGCAGATTTTGTAGCAAACGACAAAGCAGAGTTTCACGTACTTAGTGTTAGGACCAAAAGTAGCTAGAGGGGGGGGGGGTGAATAGCTCGTCGCGTGCTCGTTGCTCGGTGTTGCTTGTTTCTTCAAGAATGCGCAGCGGAAAATACATAAACAAACACAAACACGCTAACACTAGGAGTTTACTTGGTATCCACCTCCAACGGAGATGACTAATCCAAGGATCCACACCACGCACGCACCCTCCACTATGAAAACACTCCTTTTCGATAACTACCGAGGGCGGAGAAGCCCTACAAGACTCTCAGTACAAGAAGAAGAAAGGGAAATACAAGTTAAGCAAAAGCTTACAAGATGTGCAGTAAAAACCCTAACCCTAACTTCTTCCTCTTGCAATAGATCCGCCTCTTGACTTGGAAAGCCTCCAAGAACCTTCAAGAACTGGCGATCACGTGCTTGTAGAGAGCTGTGGAGGAGCTGGAATGAATCTGAGAAGAGCTCGTAAAGCAATGCCGAAGACCACGCTCGCCTGCGGCTTTAAACCCGACGCAACGGTCGGATCCCGATCGATTTATCCGGATCGATCGGAGGCTTGATCGATCCACGGATCGATCCAGCGCCTATCGCGCTGCCGATCGATCCACGGATCGATCCAGCGCTGTTCGCAACAATCGCTCCGATCGATCGGCCGATCGATCGGGACCTCGATCGATCCACGGATCGATCCGTGCTTCGTCCCGGAAGAATCGGATCGATCCACCGATCGATCCACACCTATCGATCAGCACTTGGTTTTGCCCAAAACCAAGTCCCAACCTCCTAACCAACATCCGGTCAACCTTGACTGTTGGTACATCATGCCTCGCATCCGTCACTCCCTTGACTGCTAGGACTCCCCACCAAGTGTCCGGTCAACCTTTGACCCACTTGGACTTTTACTCGTCGTGCCAAGTATCCGGTCACCCATTGACCTACTTGGAGTTCCACCGGATGTCCGGTCAACCTTGACCCATCCGACTTCCTTCCTTGCCAAGTATCCAACAATCCTTTGACCTACTTGGACTTCCCAACACCAGATGTCCGATCATCCTTGATCCATCTGGATTTCCTTCCTTGCCTGGCTTCACTCACCAGGACTTTCACCTAGCTTCACTCACTAGGGTTTTCCATCTGCCTAGCTTCACTCACTAGGACTTTCACCTGGCTTCACTCACCAGGACTTTCACCTAGCTTCACTCACTAGGATTTCCTTCTGCCTAGCTTCACTCACTAGGACTTCCTTCTGCCTAACTTGCCAGTTAGGACTTCCCAGTCAAGTATCCGGTCAACCTTGACCTACTTGACTCTTCTTCGATCAATATCTTATTGTCAAACATCTAAACCCAAACCAAGACTCAGCTTGGTTAACCAGGTCAACCTTGACCTGAGGGATGTTGCACCAACACTTAGCATTTTACCACCTCAAGAAGTCAACCGGATAGGAGCCTACAAGTCAGTCAAGGAGCTCTGGGAGAAATTCCTAGAACTACACGAAGGGACCTCGGAGGCAAAACTCATAAGACGGAATCTGCTCAGGAACCAGATCAGCAACATCAAGTTGGAAGAAGGAGAAACTGTTGGACACCTTCACTAAAGAATAAAGGAACTCATCACCGGACTCACGAATCTAGGGGAAAAGATAAGTAACCGAGATTCGCTAAGTTACACTCTTAACACATTTCCTACGACTACTGAATGGACATCATTAGTAGATGCTTATTATATATCTAAGGATCTAGAATCAAGTACTTTAGAAGAAATGTTTTTAACTTTTGAAGTCCATGAAACAAGATATGCAGATATGAAGAAAGAGTCAAAACACAACATTACCTTAAAGGCAAAGATGGACGAATGAGATTCTAAATCTTCTCTCAATGACGATGAAACGACATTTATGGTAATTAGATTTAAAAAATTATTTAAATTTAAAAGATTTAATCAAATGCAGGGTGCAAACAGAAAAATAAAAGTAAGATGTTACCACTGCAATAAAGAAGGGCATGTGAAAGATAACTTCCCAAAATTGAAAAGCAAAGACAAGAACAAGGACAAGAAGAAGAACAAGAAGCCTATACCAAGTATAGTCTAAAATGGAAGTGGGACGAAACGTCGTCCGAATCAGAGATAGAAGCCCTCCCCGGACTTGCGCTAGTGGCAAGTCACCAAGAAGATGAAGATAAAGTAAGCTCGTTCGAAATAAGCATCAAGTATCGATGAAGGGGGAGCAACATCGGAAGAAAGCAGCACTTCAGGGGGAGCTTTAGATTATGGGATCGACAAGATAAGTCAGGTACGGTCTCTTCCTCCTGATAAGTTATTTCAATTGGTAAAAATATTATCAAAAAA
The DNA here is from genome assembly GCF_018446385.1 of Zingiber officinale. Taxonomy (NCBI): domain Eukaryota; kingdom Viridiplantae; phylum Streptophyta; class Magnoliopsida; order Zingiberales; family Zingiberaceae; genus Zingiber; species Zingiber officinale. Next base: position 136,510,719 of record NC_055993.1, read on the forward strand.
TTACTATAAGTTAGAAAAAGAAAATAAGGAATCAAAATCAACCTTAGCTGGTTCTTATTGATTAAAAGATTTCGAAAAGTAAAAAATTAAAAATTAAAAATTAAAAAAGAAAATAGAAAATTTGAAAAATCATGCATGCTCACGTATTCAACATGTTAGAAAATATAATGTATTAAATTGATATTTTAAATACCACAAGGGTTAAATTAGGAAAATATCATAAAAATATATTCCTAAGAAATTTTTAATTAATCCTGTAAGAAGGAATCTATTTTGGGCTCAGATTGATTTGTTTTTAACCTAGGGCTTTTAGAGAGAAAATTAAATATTTAATTTCTTTAAAAGACTTTGTCTAGGAGTGGTTGTTGTTCCAATAACCAAGAAGGCCTAGTACCTCGCCACTGTCTGGAAGCCAATTATTGAAATAAAATATTTAATTGACTAACTCTGAAATATTTAATTAACTAATGCTTTAAACTGTTTGTTAAAATTTTTGTTAAGAATTATTCAGAACTTAATTTTTCCGATAAAGAAAATTTCTTCACTTATCTGTAAAATTTATTTTCATTTTTAAGTAGAGTTTTTTTGAAGCTTAAAACTCTCACATTTTTCAGAACTTAAACCTTTTTTTTAAAAACGTCTTGATTTTATTCCTTAGACTTTGCATAGTTTATCCCATTTTAATGTGATCAAAGGGGGAGAAGTGAAGATTAAGTCTAGGGGGAGGGTAATGTAACTTATTTAATTTTTTTTACACATTATTAATTTACCAATTTGATTACCATGTTATTAGTTGATTTTATTATTGCCCTAACTTAACTTGGGATTGTTCACATCAAAAAGGGGGAGATTGTTAGTACCTCAAGGTAGTTTGATGTGATCAACCAAGTCAGGTTAGGTCTTGTTGGTATTTAACCCCTGTGTCTAAGTGTGCAAGAACTTAGGTGCACAGGAAGTCGAGCGAAAGACACAACTAGCGAGAAGGACGACACGTGAGAGAGCCGACGAGCTCGGTGCATCCGAGGGATGAGGTGCTGTGGAAGAGTATGTTGGCAGACGAGAATGAGGCACGCGACGTTTCCGAGGGATGAGAAGCCGGAGCGGAAGATTGCTCGAAGGCTGGAAGTTGGGTTCGGGTGAGCTCTATTCCGGATGGCTGAGATCACCCAAGTGAGCAGAGCCGGAGCGGAAGACCCGGACTAATGCAAGCAAAATCGGAGTTGAAGGTCGGGACAAAAAGTCAACAAAATGTTGACTTTCTAAATTCGGGCACCCGGAACCCTTCTGGGTGCCCGAAGCAGGATTTTATCCGGAATGCGACGTGGCGCATTTCGTTACGACAGAGATAAAAGTTTATCCCCCTAGGCGCCTGGAACCCTTCCAAGCACCCTGACCAGGATTATAAATATAATCCTGGTCCCAAAAGCTTAAAGACAACACTTGTAATTGATTTCTTTTCAATCTTATTCTGTAATTGAGTGCTTCAACTGCTGTAAGAGGCTTCTTTGCCTGAAGGAGACATTAGTGACTTTTTCATCTTCCTTGGATTAACAACTTCTCCAGTTGTAACCATGTAAATTTTTTGTGCCTCTTCCTTTATTTATTTAGTCTCTTATTTCTTTTATGCAAATGTTGATTCTTATAAAGCTATAAAATACGAGGTAGGTTCGTTTTCCTTTGCAGGGCTATTCACCTCCCTCTAGCCGACTGTCAAGGGTCCTACATATTTGAGGTCAATATTCTACTTACATGGCTCAATTAGACCATAGCTATTGTGCACAATCGACGGTTAGATCTTCTGCCAATCCGAGCTCTGATACCAATTGTTAGGACCAAAAGGAATTTAGATATCTCCACAATGACATGATATTGTCTACTTTGGGCTTAAGCTCTCATAATTTTATTTTTGGGCTCTACCCAAAAGGTCTCATACCAATGAATATATCTTTTCCTTATAAATCTATGATTTTTTCCATGTATTTTCAATGTGGTTTGTTTATAACTTTACGACCCAACACAAGGCACCTCCATCAACTCATCCGAGGCAACTCCAAGTACTCGGCGTGCCTTAAGCACTGTTCATCCGAGGTAAATTTTTACAAACTAACTTTTGTAAAAATGAGTTAGTCTAATAACAATAATACCCTACAAAATAGGGTTAGCACATAATAAAATAAGATCAATTTATGAATTAGATCATGTCTTACCAAGACCAGTATCTAGTCTTGATCTTAACCTAGACTTCTAAAATGGATCTAAGTTGAACTAGCACCTACAGCCCCACTGGGGCTCATCCTCACTGGATCTTTCTCCTCCAGTTGTTTACTTGACCTTACTTGTTAAACATCTGGTCCCCTAGACTGTTTGGACTTTCTTTTGTCTTGCTTAGTGTCTGATCAACCTGATCAACTAAAACTTTTCTACAACACCAAGTTAGCACAATAGATATAAAATATTAAAGTAAATCAGTGTTAGTAGCTTTCAAGATTCGCTGGTCCAATGAACCATGTGAGGTCGATCGAAAACATTTGATCACACATGCTTGGAGTTTACTCTTCCAAGACTTCTCGTTATCTAGGGTTACCTCCCCCTAGGATTTTCCACCTCCTAACTTTACTCACTCGGACTTTCTCCACCTAGTTCACTCACTAGGCCTAACTTCACTTACTATGCTTTCCATTGTCTGACTTCACTTACTAGGACTGTTATCACTTAGCGTCACTCACTAGGGCTTAGCTTCACTCACTAAGATTTTGACTACCTGACTTCACTCACCAGGACTTTCATCACCTAACTTCACTCACTAGGGCCTAGCTTCACTTACTAGAGCTTGCATTGTCTGGTTTCACATACTAGGGCTTCCTCTTGCCTAACCTCTAGTTAGGACTAGTCACTTCGTAGACTTCTCACTTGCCTAACTTCTAGTTAGGACTTATCCTTGCAAGTCATCGAGTTCTTTCTTCCAAACATCAAGTCATGTTTGGATCCACCCTTGATTAAATTGATCATACTTGGGTACATTGTCAAATATGGAAACCCTAGAGGTTGATTGCACCAATAAGATTGTGATTAAGTGATCCCTACTTAAGATTTTAACCATGTTTTTTTTATAATCCAAATGTATGAACTTCTCCCAATTAATTCCGGAGATAGGCGATCTTCTCCTTAGTTTGCTTACTGGATAAATTTGAAGCACAATTGCCCCCCCCCCCCTCGTGTGTCGATATGGTGCAACAACAAGACGTTTACTAGATTAACCAAGTGCTCATAGTTTGAATACCAACTACCACGCACCATGGGTGTTTGATCTTCCGGACCTAAATTATCATAAAAAAAAAAGAATTGAAATTAGAAGAACACATTGTAAATAAAAGATGCACATCATGGGCACAAATGAAGTTTCCCAGAATTATGAAATTCACCCTAAAACTCCATTACTTAAAGTTTTGCAACTACTCATAAGAGGGCAAAGGGCGAGATGATTTAACCATAATTTAATATCAATGACACCCCTAGATTCGTAGCTTTTTATCGAACCTAGATAAATTTTTGAAATACCCAAATCATGTACTATTGTATTAAAATTATCAAATTGTGTACCCACTTTCTGTTTTACCCTTGTCCTTAAATCAATTAGACTGTTAAAAATTCAGCCGACTGATTTTTTCTAGTTGAATTGATTTCTTTTTCGAAAAATCCATCAGTCGATTTTGACAAAAAATGGTTGATGGACCTAGAGACCTCGGAATGACGTGAAATTAGTTCCTATATGTTTTTTTTAGTTTTCTTGATTGTAAAAATGCTATCAAATATTAATTTGACCTTAATATATTGAGAGTAGTGATTTTTAAAACATGAATGTGTTTAAAAAACTAATTCGTGTTCAACAAATTATTGCTCTCAATATATTAGGTTCAATTAATGTTTGATAGTATTTTTATAATTAGGAGAACTAAACAAACAAATAGAAATTGATTTCATATCATTTTGAGGTCTCTAGGTCCATCATCAGTCAGTTTCAGCCAAAATTGGCTGATGGATCTAGAGACCTCGAAATGACATGAAATCAGTTCCTATGTGTTCATCTAGTTCTTCTGATTGTGTTGAAACAGTTAGGGCTGACAGAGGGGGTTGAGTTTATCTGTAAAAAAAAAAATAATAAATACCTTTCTCGTCCGTTCAACTCAGATTAGCCAAGCTCGAGCTAATTTAACACTGACTCGAGGGCTCGTCGAGCTTTGTCAAGTCAGGTTAATTTAATATTTTAATAATTAAAATTATTATTTCTTTTAAAATGAAAGATAAGTTTAGGAGGAGTGTGTGGCTAGAGCATGTCATTTGGTGTATTTGAGGTCAACGATTTGAATGCTGACTTGAATAGATTTTTAATTTATTTTTTCAAGTCAGGCTTGAGCTCGACTCGAGCTTGAGCTTGACTTGAGCTCGACTCGAGCTTGAGCTCAAACTCATAAGCTCGATCAAGCTCGAGCTCAAGTCGAGCCAATGTAGTTTTCTCGAGCTCGAGCTAGAATGAGCTCGAGCTCGAGCTGGCATGATCTTAAGCTCGGCTCAGCTCGATTACAACCCTACTCCAATACGCTCAAAGGCACCTCCAGTCCGCTCCAAGGCGCCTCCCCAAAGAGAAACTTCATCTTCTAACTCTATTCACGCGAGGGCGCCTCTAGCCTGCTCAAGGTGTTAGGATCAAAAGAAATTTAGATATCTCCACAATGACATAATATTGTCCACTTTGGGCTTAAGGGCTCATGATTTTATTTTTGAGCTTTACCCAAAAGGCTTCATAACAATGGAAATATCTTTCTCATATAAATCTATGATCTTTCTCATGTATTTTTAATGTGGGACTTTATTTGCAACCTTGCAACCCAACAACCCCCCTTAAATGAAGGACCACATGCTTCCTACGTCCGATCCTCGACCCACCAGGTCTTCTTGCCCCTTGGTCCACCTGACCTACTAGGACTTCCTTGCCTAGCCACAACTAGGACTTCTTGCCTATTATCTAATCCTCTTAATTCGGGCATAGGAGCCCCCACTTCCTTTATTCGAAGTCAATATTTTACTTACATGACTCGATTAAATCATAGCTCTTGTGCACAATCGACGGTTAAACCTTCTGTCAATCCAAGCTCTGATACCAATTGTTATGACCAAAAGAAATTTAGATATCTCCACAATGACATGATATTGTCTACTTTAGGCCTAAGCCCTGATGATTTTATTTTTGGGCTGTACCCAAAAGACTTCATACCAATGGAAATATATTTTCCTTAAAAATTTATGATCTTTCCCATGTATTTTCAATATAGGACTTTGTTTGTAACTTTGCAACCCAACACAAGGCGCCTCCATCAACTCATCCGAGGCACCTCCAAGCACTCGGTGGACCTTAAGCACTGTTCATCCGAGATGAATTTTTACAAACTAACTTCTGTAAAAATGAGTTAGTCTAATAACAATAATACCCTACAAAATAGAGTTAGCACATAATAAAATAAGATCAATTTAATTAGATCATGTCTTACCAAGACCAGTATCTAGTCTTGATCTTAACCTAGACTTCCAAAATGAATCTAAGTTGGACTAGCACCTACAGTCCCACTGGAACTTGTCCTCACTAGATCTCTCTCCTTCAATTGTTTACTTGACCTTACCTGTTAAACATCTGGTCCCCTAGACTGTTTGAACTTTTTTTGGTCCTGCTTAGTGTTTGATCAACCTGATCAACTAAAACTTTTCTACAACACCAAATTAGCACAATATATATAAACTATTAAAGTAAATAAGTGTTAGCAACTTTTAAGATTCGCCGGTTTGGTCAACCGTGTGCGATTGATCGGGAATCATTTGATCACACATGCTTGGAGTTTACTCTTCCAAGACTTTCATTATCTAGGGTTACTTTCCCCTAGAGTTTTCCACTGTCTAACTTCACTCCCTAGGACTTTCTCCACCTAGTTCACTCACTAGGCCTAACTTCACTTACTGGGACTTCCATTGTCTGACTTCACTCACTAGGACTTTCACCACCTAGCATCACTCACTAGGGCTTAGCTTCACTCACTAGGGCTTTGACTACCTGACTTCACTCACCAAGACTTCCATCACCTAACTTCACTCACTAGGGCCTAGCTTCACTCACTAGAGCTTGCATTGCCTGGTTTCATATACTAGGACTTCCTCTTGCCTAACCTCCAGTTAGGACTAGTCACTTAGTAAACTTTTCACCTGCCTAACTTCTAGTTAGGACTTACCCTTGCAAGTTATCAACTTCTTTCTTCCAAACATCAAGTCCTGTTTTGATTCACCCTTAGTTAAATTGACCATACTTGGATATATTGTCAAATATCGAAACCCTAGAGGTTGATTGCACCAATAAAATTGTGATTAAGTGATCCCTACTTAAGATTTTAACCATGTTTTTTTTTATAATCCAAATGTATGAACTTCTCCCAATTAATTCTGGAGATAGATGATATTCTCTTTAGTTTGCTTACTGGATAAATTTAAAGCATAATTGCCCCCCCTCTCGTGTGCTGACATGGTGCAACGACAAGACGTTTACTAGGTTAACCAAGTACTCATAGTTTGAATCCCAACTGCCACACACCATGGGAGTTTGATCTTCTGGACCTAAATTATCAAAAAGAAAAATTGAAATTGGAAGAACACATTGTAAGTAAAAGATGCACGTTATGGGCACAAATGAAGTTTCCTAAAACTATGAAATTCACCCTAAAACTCCACTACTTAAAGTTTTGCAATTACTCATAAGAGGGCAAAGGGCGAGATGATTTAACCATACTTTAATATTAATGGCACCCCTAGATTCGTAGCTTTTTAAAAATGTTTTTTTAGACTTTTTAAAACTGAGTGCAAAGTGAAAGAAAGATTAAGTAAGAAAAGAATCGAGACAGAACACGACAATTTACTTGGTTCGAAGTCTTCAGCGACTTTTACTCTAAGACCCATGCCCTTTGAACCTTTTCGACAGATAATCCACTAACAATCGTAAAATCAAAATAAAGAAAGTGTAATAGCCTACACTTTCTTAAGCAATAAATAACTTAATTAAATAGTTACCCAACATGGAGACAGAGAAATGATTGAGCTCGGGTGTTGTTGTTGGTCCGTCTGTAGTAGTCGAGTGTAGCAGCATTGCAACACAGTAGTAGTGTGAAGTCAGAGTAGTAGGATGATTGAGAAATCGCGTAGAAAATTTGTTGAGAAACTTTTAGCCAACCCCTCCTTTTAAATACTGTTGGAGGTGCCTCTTGTTGGAATGTATACTAAAAGCCTAGCTTTTGTAAACATTTATTTTGAAATAAAGAATCACATTGGTCAAAAATATTTACATTTCTGTTAAGTGTAGTTGTTCAATTAATTTATATCGTAGATAGCATGGTGTGTGGTGTCACGCACAGAAGATCATTTTATCAGTTCTTTATAAATTATAAACAGTTGCTTGCGACTAAGATGGAAAGGAACAAACCATCGGTAAAGTCGTAGTGTGATTAGGGATTAGTTTATCTTGACTAATAAATTACACTAGTACACTCTAAGTGTATTGAGTAGGACCATTTTAGGTAAGTTTTTTTTTATACTGACTTGATAAAAGAACTAGACCTTAGTTATTATGGAAGTGTGTGCTCTTAATCCTAATATAATAACAAACACATATATTTAGTATTTATTTCTTTGACTTATCAATGGGTGAGATTTAGCTCGATAAATCAATAAACCCGATAAGTTGGGAAATGATATTACTTATAGTGTGTGTTGTTGATTATAGAAGGAAACTGTGTCCTAGTAATCTAGGTTGAGAATGACCCTAAGAGGAGCTCATAAGGATTGTCATGTTAAACCCTGCAGGTAGGGGTGAGCATTCGGTTAATTCGGTTCATAAATTAACCGAATTAATCGAAAATCGATTTAGTGTTGGCTAACTGAATCAAATCAAAGTTTTACTAAAACTAAATTAACTGAATTAGTTATTTCAGTTAACACAAAATTAACTAAATTTGTTTAAAATAACAATAAAAGAATTTATACAAAATTAATATCAAATTAACCGAAATAACCGAATGTTCACCCCTACCTGCAGGTGGACTTAGTCCGACATGACGATAAGGTTGAGTGGTACTACTCTTGGACTAAGATATTAATTCAGTGAGTTGTCAGTAACTCATTTAATTAGTGGACATTTGACACAGGGCCGACCCTGGAGGAGGGCGGCACTGGGCGATGGCCCTGGGCCCATAATTTGAGAGGACCCCAATTTTTTTTTTTTTTAAGTATTATGTATTATAGGCATGTAATTGAGGCCTTGAATAGTTGGATCCAAATTCATATTTCAGAATCTTTTGATATTGCCTTTTACTTTTATCTTTTTAGGCATGTAATTGGGGCCTTGAGTAGTTGGGGCCCAAATTTATTTTGGACCTTTTTTTTCGCCCCGGGCCTCCTCTGTAGAAGGATCGGAGCTGATTCGACATCTTAAACACAGGGAGACACTCATAATAAGAAGGAGCCCAAAACTTAATTTGAGATTGGTGCGGTAGTTCAATAACAATTCTTTAGTGGTATGAATTATTATTGATGAAATTAAGTTGAGTGTTCGGGGCGAACACGGGAAGCTTAATTTCATCGGGAGACCAAAACCAATTCCTCCTCTCGGTCCCTATCGTAGCCTCTTGTATATAGAGATTTATACCCACCCATACCCACCTTCTTACCCACCTTAAGGTGGCCGGCCAAGCCTAGCTTGGAGCCCAAGCTAGGGCCGGCTAAACCAAGGTGTGAGGTGGCCGACCCTATCTTGAGTCCAAGCTTGGTGTGGCTGGCCATAATTAATTAAAAGGATTTTTATTTTAAATTTTTTCTTATGTGGATTCCATAGTTTTAAAAGAGAGTTTAAAATTTAAATATTTTCTTTTATAGCTTTCTACAAAAGATTAAGAAAAGATATGATATCTTTCCTTATTTGTAGGTTGAAAGAAAGATTTTAATTTTGATAAAACTTTTTTTTTTTTAACCATGTTCATGATTTAAAAATAGAGTTTTAAAATTAAATATTTCCTTTTATAAGTTTCTACAAAGGATTAAGAAAAAATTTGATATCTTTCCTTATTTGTAGATTGAAAGGAAATTTTAATTTTAAAGATAACTTTCCTTTTTGGAAATCATCCACATGTTTAAAAGAAAGATTTTAATTTATAAAATTTCCTTTTATAACCCACCATGAAGGGATAATTTATTAGAGAAATTTTATCTTAAAATTTCCGGAAACAAATAAGGAAGTTTTAATTTGTGTTTAAACTTTCCTTGCTTGGAGATTTGGTTGTGTCCGGCCATATGATCTAAGAAAAGAAATTTGATTTTAATCAAATTAAAATTTCCTTTTCATGGAAAAGTAATAAGGAAATTTTTATTTAAATTTTCTTTATTCGCCAAGACAAGGATTATAAAAGAGGGGGTAGAGGTGCCTTCATAAAAAATAACTCTATTCTATTTCTTCCTCTCTTTTCCTCCTTGGTGTGGTCGACCCTAGAGGTTCTCCCTCTCCTCTTCTCTTCTTCTTTAGTGGTCAGTTTCATCCTTCTCTTGGAGCTTTTGATGGTGGCCGGTTCTAGCTAGGAGAAGAAGGAGAGAAAGGAGGCTTTGTTTCTTGCATCCCTTAGAGCTTGGCGGTGGTGGCCAAAATTCTACATCCTTGGAGGATTCTTGGTTTGGCCGAAACTTGCAAGGAGGAAGGAGAAGGGCTTGGGTGGTTCTCATCTCAGTAGATCGTTGCCCACACAACGTCCGGGATAAGAAGAGAAATACGGTAGAAGATCAAGAGGTCATTGCATACAAAGGAATGTATAACTAGTAATTATTTGCCGCATCATACTAGTTTTTCTTTTGTATGAATTCTAAACACAAGAGGCATTAGATTCTAGTTTTTTGAATTGTAATTCGAGTTTGTGTTTTTCTTTGTTTTTCGGATTTGTGATTCGATTGTTCTTTTCGGTTAAACCTAATGTTATTTTAGGAAATTAAATATTGAATTTCTATTAAAGGCTTTGTCGAGGCAGTGGTGGATGATCCCATACCCAAGAAGGCCTAGTGCCTCGCCATGTTTGACCTTGGAGCCGATTTTAGAAATAAATATTTAATCAACTTTATAACATAGGTGGATTTGGATAAATAGTGTTAAGTTCCGCTTGCGATCCAAATCTAAACTATTAAGAACATATAAGTTAAATTTGGAATCAATAATGTTAAGTTTCGTTTGTAATTCCTAATTTAATTTCTAAAGAACACAATAGGTTGTTTAGGAAAAGTTTGACACTTGTACAAAATTTTTGTACAGTGGAACCGATACGATCTTCCTAGGACCAACCAACACCTCTAACAGTTTAGGCCATCTCTAATGGTGCTTATATAATCTGAAAACTTCGATCTTTATCTTCTCTAAGGCACCTCTCTCATCTCCAAGGCACCTCCAGTCCGCTTCGAGGTGCCTCCTCGAAGAGAAACTTCATCTTCAAATTCTATTCATGCGAGGGCACCTTCAGCCTGCTCAAGGTGTTAGGACCAAAAGAAATTTAGATATCTCCACAATGATATGATATTGTCCACTTTGGACCTAAGGGCTCATGGTTTTATTTTTGGACTTTACCAAAAGGCTTTATACCAATGGAGATATCTTTCCCATGTAATTTCAATGTGGAACTTTGTTTGTAACCTTGCAACCCAACAACTCCCCCTCCTCAAACGAAGGACCACAGGCTTCTCACGTTCGATCCTCGACCCACCAGGTCTCCCTGGCCCTCGGTCCACCTGACCTACTAGGAATTCCTTGCCTAACCACAACTAGGACTTCTTGTCTGGTATCTAGTCCTCTTGATTCGGGCATGGGAGCCTCCACTTCCTTTATTCGAAGTTAATATTCTACTTACATGGTTCAATTAGACCATAACTCTTGTGCACAATCAGCGGTTATACCTTCTGCCAATCCGAGCTCTGATACCAATTGTTAGGACAAAAAAAATTTAGATATCTCCACAATGACATGATATTATCTACTTTAAGCCTAAGCCCTAATGATTTTATTTTTGGGCTCTACCCAAAAGGCTTCATACCAATGGAAATATCTTTTCCTTATAAATCTATGATCTTTCCTATGTATTTTCAATGCAAGACTTTGTTTGTAACTTTGCAACCCAACACAAGGTGCCTCCATCAACTCATCCAAGGCGCCTCCAAGCACTCAACGTGCCTTAAGCACTGTTCATCCGAGGTGATTTTTTACAAACTAACTTATGTAAAAATGAGTTAATCTAATAACAATAATACCCTACAAAATAGAGTTAGCACATAATAAAATAAGATCAGTTTATGAATTAGATCATGCCTTACCAAGACCAGTATCTAGTCTTGATCTTAACCTAGACTTTCAAAATGGATTTAAGTTGGACTAGCACCTACAGCCCCACTGGAGCTCGTCCTCACTAGATCTCTCTCCTTCAATTGTTTACTTGACCTTACATGTTAAACATCTGGTCCCCTAGACTGTTGGAACTTTCTTTGGTCCTGCTTAGTGTTGGATCAACTTGATCAACTAAAACTTTTCTACAACACCAAATTAACACAATATATATAAAATATTAAAGTAAATCAGTGTTAGCAGCTTTCAAGATTCGCTGGTCTGATCAACCGTGTGTAGTCGATCAAAAACCATTGGTTCACACATGCTTGGAGTTAACTCTTCCAAGACTTTCAGTATCTAGGGTTACCTTCTACTAGAGTTTTCCATTGTCTAACTTCACTCATTAGGACTTTCTCTACCTAGTTCACTCACTAGGCTTAGTTCCACTTACTAGGACTTCCATTGCCTGACTTCACTCACTAGGATTTTCACCACCTAGCATCACTCACTAGGGCTTAACTTCACTACTAGGGCATTGACTACTTGACTTCACACATCAAGACTTTCATCACCTAACTTCACTCACTAGGGCCTAGCTTCACTCACTAGAGCTTGCATTGCCTGATTTCACATACTAGGACTTCCTTTTGCCTAACCTCCAGTTATGACTAGTCACTTAGTAAACTTCTCACCTGCCTAACTTCTAATTAGGACTTACCCTTGCAAGTCATCAACTTCTTTCTTCCAAACATCAAGTCCTGTTTTGATCCACCCTTAGTTAAATTGACCATACTTGGGTACATTGTCAAATATCGAAACCCTAGAGGCTGATTGTACCAATAAGATTGTGATTAAGTGATCCCTACTTAAGATTTTAACCATGTTTTTTTTTATAATCCAAATGTATGAACTTCTCCCAATTAATTCTGGAGATAGATGATCTTCTCCTTAGTTTGCTTACTAGATAAATTTGAAGCACAATTGTCCCCTCCTCATCTTATGGAGGGTAGATCCTCTGGACCGTATTTTGCGGTCCAAAGGATGGACCATTCCATTCGTTGGTCCATTTGAATGGATCCCACCTATTAAACAAGTAGGGTCCATTCAAAGGGACTAATCATCCTTTGTGGTCCATCCTCTGAACCGCAAAATGTGGTTCATAGGATCCCGTCTGCCTCTCGTGTGCCGACATGGTGCAACGACAAGACGTTTACTAGATTAACCAAGTACTTATAGTTTGAATGTCAATTGCTACGTACCATGGGGGTTTGATCTTCCGGACCTAAATTATCAAAAAAAAAAAAAAAAGGAATTGGAAGAACACATTGTAAGTAAAAGATGCACGTCATGGGCACAAATGAAGTTTCCCAAAACTATGAAATTCACCCTAAAACTCCACTACTTAAAGTTTGGCAACTACTCATCTGAGGGTAAAGGGCGAGATGATTTAACCATAATTTAGTATCAATGACACCCCTAGATTCATAGCTTTTTACCAAACCCATATAAGTTTTCGAAATACTCAAATCATGTACTATAGTGTTAAAATTATCAAATTGTGTACCCACTTCCCATTTTACCTTCGTTCTCAAATCAATTCGATTGGAAAAAATTTAGTCGACTAATTTTTTCCAGTAGAATTGATTTCTTTTTGTGTATTCAAAAAATCTATCAACCAATTTTGGCAAAAATCAGACACATTCATGTTTAAAAAATCACTACTCTCAATATATTGGGGTCAAATTGATGTTTGATAGTATTTTTATAATTAGGAGAACTAAAAGAACACATAAAAACTGGTCTCATATGTTGGTGCGGGAAGCATCCGCCGATCGAACCTATGTTTTGATTATGTCAAAGGGTTCAAAGTTAAGGTGTTTTGGTTTCTAATATGTTGAACAAGTTTGTAGAAAAGTCCTAAGTATACTTAGGCAAAAGTCCTAGCTGCGGTTAGGCAGGTGAAAAACCCTAGGGGATGGTAACCCTAGGTCATAGGGGGTGGTAACCCTATGCGGAAACTCTTGGCGGGTCGAGAGCTTCAGGCAAAAGTCCTAGGGGGGTAACCCTAGGCGGAAAGTCCTGGTGTCGCGAACCAGGTGGAAGACTGGACCAGTCCGGAAGCTTCGAACGCTGAGCAAAAGTCTAGTCGATCTGGAGGATCGCACTGCAATAGGTAAATCTCCTGAGTGGAGTAGGTGAGGACGCGTTCCCCGTAGAGAGACCAGTAGGTGTCGGGTCAACCTAGGGTTTCCGGTTGGAAATCCGAAGTCAGACCCCGGACAGTCCGATGACTATCGATATCATTTATCATATTTCTGTGCTAACTTTGTTTTGCAGGGTTTTGTGTTTGGGACTAACACATTTTGCAGGAACAAAGGAGCACATTTAACCTCGGATGAACAGTGTTCGAGGCGCCTCCATGGAACTTGGAGGTGCTTCAGGTGCTAGCCGAAGCCAGCTGTCCAGAGGCGTTGGAGGTGCCTCGGAGGAAGCTGAAGGCGCCTTGGACCAGGAGTTGGAGGCGCCTTCAATGAGATAAGGCGCGACCAGATCAGAGTTGATCCACGCGTGTGACTCGGCAGCCTGGAGGCGCCTCGGACAGGCTTGGAGGCGCCTCCAGCACTGTATAAAAGGAGTGTTTGAGCAGCAGTTTAATTCAACAAATTCAAGAGATCTCTACTACAACGTGCTGCTCCAAAAGATGCCCTGAAGTGCTGTTGCAAGTTCCCGACGACTCGAAGCTCCGAGACTTTAATTCTGTCGTCGGTATAACTCTGTTATTGTTATTGCACTACTGTAATACTTTTGTAATTGAATTTGCACGATATAGTTGTTGCCCACAGAAAGTGATCAACGATCGCGGGCATTGGAGTAGGAGTCGCCCTAAGCTCCGAACCAAGTAAATATCTTGGTGTCTTTTGTGTATTGTTCTTTTTCCGTTGTTACTTCTCGATTGTTTTACGATTACGAAACGAGTGAAAGCCACAAGCGCTATTCACCCCCCTCTAGCGCTTTCGATCCAACATCATATAATTTTGAGGTCTCTAGGTTCATTAGCCGGTTTCGACCAAATCGGCTGATGGACCTAGAGACCTCGAAATGACATGAAATCAGTTCCTATGTGTTCGTTTAGTTCTCCTAATTATAAAAATATTATCGATATATTGAGAACAGTAATTTTTAAAATATGAATTAGTTTTTCGAATATATCCTTATTTAAAAATCACTGCTCTCAATATATTGGGTCAAATTAATATTTGAGGGTATGGATATAATCATAAGAACTAGAAGAACTCATAAGATCTGGTTTCACTTCATTTCAAGCTCTATAGGTCCATCAACTGATTTTGGTCGAATGCACCTAAATTGATTTTATTTAGGTTCATTCGGTTGTACAACAACAACAATAACAATAACTAAACCTTATCCACTAGGTGAGGTCGGCTATATGGATCTTTTTACGTCATTGAGCTCTATCTCCTACTATATCATCATTTATGCTTAAATAAATTTTAACTTGATTTATTGTTGTTAACCAAGTTTTTTTTTTTCCTCTTCCTTGTTTGATATATGTATTTGTCATAGTTTCACATCGCCTAAATAGAGCATTTATTAGTCGTCTAAGTACATGCTCGTACCATCTTAAACATGTCTCTCAGAGTTTTCCCTCAATAGATGCAACTCCGACTTTCTCTCTAATGCTCTCATTTTTTTTTATTTTGTCCATCCTAGTATGTGTTGGACCGATGCGGCCAGGTAGAAGGGGGGGTTGAATAGCCCTGAAAAATCAAAGACAACCCTTTCCCGTACGATTAAGCTAACACGTAAAAAATAGATTAAGCATAAAATAAAGCATAAAAACGAGGCACCGAATTTGACTTGGTTACAACCGGGGAGGTTGTTAATCCAAGGATGAAGATCGCACTAAGAGCTCCTTCAGGCGGAGAAGCCTCGTTTACAGCAGTGTAAGCACAAAAAGACAGAAGCTAATCTAAACAGTGGAAGCACACAAGTGTTGTTTACAATTTCTGAACTGATTCAGAGCTTCTGGACCAAGGCTATATTTATAGCCTTGGTCGGGGCGCCTGGAAGGGTTCCGGCGCCTGGGATAGTTTTATCCCCAACGTTCGATCGCGTAAATCGCGATCTTGGTCAAAATCAGGGTCCGGGCGCCGGAAAAAGTCAACTGCGGTTGACTTTTGTCCGGACCACTTCTCCGTTAAGTCCCGTCTCGGCGGGTCTTCGCTCCGGATCCGCTTGATTGGGTGATCTCGACATCCGGAAGGGCTCACCCGAACCCATCTTCCGGTCTTCTCGAGCGTGCTTCCTCCCGGCTTCTCGTCATTACCGCGTGTCCTTCTCGTCCACTAGCGTACTCATCCGCAGACTTAGTCCCTCGATCGCACCCCGTGCCGACCTTCGCTCGTCTCTTGCTCCCGAGCATTCTTCCGCTCCGCTTTCGTACCTCGGAACCATCGCGCACTTCCTTCTCGTCCGGTGTACTCTTCCGCAGTGCCTCGTCCCTCGGACGCAGCGAGCCCTTCTCGCTAATTGCGTCTTCCGCTCGAGTACCTGTGCTCCTAAGCTCCTGCACACTTAGACACAAGGTAAGAAAACAACAGAACCTAACTTAACTTGTTGATCACACCAAAACCAACCTTGGGGTTCCAACAATCTCCCCCTTTTTGGTGTGATCAACCCAAGTTAAGTTAGGGTTAACTAGATAAAAAATAAACTAACTAAATTTATAATTTAGTGCACAAAGATAGAAAAAAGGGTTTTAGGCTACCTCCCCCTAGACTTATACTTATTCTTCTCCCCCTTTGATCACAAAAAATTGGGGTTCCAAGAAAAAATCTAAGGGTTAAAGACTTAGAAAAAGTATTTCAAAAAAAATCTAAGTTTTTAAGAAAGTTAGAAAATTTTTCTAAGTATATAAATAAAAAAAAAAAAAATTCTAAGTAGGTAAATTGAAATAAAATATTTTGAATAACCTTTTTCAAGCACTAATTAATTCTTGTATTAATGCTTCATTAGTAAGTTAATTAAACATTTATTTCAATATTTTGGCTTCCAGGTCGTGGCGAGGCACTAGACCTTCTTGGTTATTGGAGCAACAACCACTTCCTTAGACAAAGCCTCATAAAGAAATTCTTTATTTAATTTTCTCACTTAAAGCGCTAATTTTACTTTTAAAATTAATTTAAGCATGATTTAGGAACCCAATATAGGTTCCAACATACTGGATTAACTAAAAAGTTTTTAGGGACATATTTTCTAGAGATATTTTTAATTTGTCCCTGGTGATATCTATAATACCAATTCAAATTATTGAACCTTCTAAAATTAGTTTTAGATGAGCAAGCAGAGTTTTTCAAATTTTCTACTTGAATTTTTAAATTTTGAAATTCTAATTTTAATTTTTCATTTTCTAAATTTGATTTATCTAGCATTTCTAACGGACAAGATGTAACTAATATTGCTTTCAAGTCTTTATTTTCATTTTCTAATCTGCAGCAATCTTTTGTTAAAATTTTAATGAATTTAAACATTTTATTAGGAGGAAGAGATCGTACCTCACTTACCTTGTCGATCTCGTTGTCGGTTTCTCCCCCTGAACTGCTGCTTTCTTCGGACGTGGCTCCCCCTTCATTGATGCTTTCGATGCTCATTTCGGAAGAGCTTGATTCGCAGTCGTCGTCTTGATGACTCGCCATTAACGCGAGCCCGGAGAACTCCTTGACTTCTGATTCCGACGACGTATCGTCCAACGTCGCTTTTAGGGCCTTGCGATTTTGGATAGGCTTCTTACCCTTGTCCTTCCCGTTGTTCTTCAGTTTAGGGCAATTATCCTTGACGTGTCCTTCTTCATCGCAATGGTAGCAGCGGATGATTCTTTTCTTTCTTCCCTGCGGATGGTTAGATTTCCTAGATTTACAAATATTTTTAAATCGTCTTACCATCATTACCATTTCCTCGTCGTCGAGAGAAGATTCTGACTCAGGTTCGTCTCTCGAAGCTTTAAGGGCGACATTATTCTTGGGCTCCTTCGGACCTGCACATCTTGACTCATGCACTTCAAAAGTTGAAAAGAATTCGTCTAATGAAATTTTTTCTAGATCTTTTGAAATGTAAAAGGCATCTACTAGTGATGCCCATTTTGAGTTTCTAGGAAAGGAATTTAGGGCATACCTTAGCGAATCTCGGTTACTTACCTCTTCTCCGAGATTCGTAAGTCTGGTGATGAGTTCCTGAATCCTCGAGTGTAGATGTGCAATTGTTTCACCTTCTTCAAATCGGAGGTTTGTAAGCTGGTTACGAAGTAAATCCCGTCTTGCAAGTTTGGCTTCGGATGTTCCTTCGTGTAACTCAAGGAATTTCTCCCAAAGCTCCTTTGCCGAGTTGTAGGTACCGACTCGATTGACTTCTTGTGTTGGAAGTACACTTAGCAGATGAAATTCTGCTTTCTTGTTTGCCACGTGGTCAGCCTGCTCCTTCTTTGACCATTGATTCCTTGCTTTATCCTCTGGTGCTTCATAGCCAAATTCCATTGTTAGTAATAAATCATAATCTGTTTCAAGAAATACCTCCATTCGCTTTTTCCAGCTGGCGAAGTCCCCTTCGAATTTTGGTGCGTGGATGTTGGATCCGGCCATCTTGTTGCTTCGTTCAGCGGTTAGTCTTCCTGAAGCGCCTCGGCTCTGATACCACTTGTTGGACCGATGCGGCCGGGTAGAAGGGGGGGTTGAATAGCCCTGAAAAATCAAAGACAACCCTTTCCCGTACGATTAAGCTAACACGTAAAAAATAGATTAAGCATAAAATAAAGCATAAAAACGAGGCACCGAATTTGACTTGGTTACAACCGGGGAGGTTGTTAATCCAAGGATGAAGATCGCACTAAGAGCTCCTTCAGGCGGAGAAGCCTCGTTTACAGCAGTGTAAGCACAAAAAGACAGAAGCTAATCTAAACAGTGGAAGCACACAAGTGTTGTTTACAATTTCTGAACTGATTCAGAGCTTCTGGACCAAGGCTATATTTATAGCCTTGGTCGGGGCGCCTGGAAGGGTTCCGGGCGCCCTGGGGGGAATAAAGTTTTATCCCCCAACGTTCAGATCGCGTAAATCGCGATCTTGGTCAAAATCAGGGTCCGGGCGCCCGGAGCAAAAAGTCAACTGCTGTTGACTTTTTGTCCGGGACCACTTCTCCGTTAAGTCCCCGTCTCAGTCCGGGTCTTCTGCTCCGGATCCGCTTGATTGGGTGATCTCTGACATCCGGAATAGGGCTCACCCGAACCCATCTTCCGGTCTTCTCGAGCGTGCTTCCCTCCGGCTTCTCGTCCCTCGGAATTACCGCGTGTCCCTTCTCGTCCACTAGCGTACTCATCCGCAGACTTCGTCCCTCGATCGCACCCCGTGCCGACCTTCGCGCTAGCTGCGTCTCTTGCTCCCCGAGCAATCTTCCGCTCCGGCTTTCGTACCTCGGAACCATCGCGCGCACTTCCTTCTCGTCCGCCGGTGTACTCTTCCGCAGCGCCTCGTCCCTCGGACGCACCGCGTGCCGTCCTTCTCGCTAGCTGCGTCTTCCGCTCGAGTACCTGTGCTCCTAAGCTCCTGCACACTTAGACACAAGGTAAGAAAATAACAGAACCTAACTTAACTTGTTGATCACACCAAAACTAACCTTGGGGTTCCAACAGTATGTTCACACATTCATCTTTACATCCTCATATCTGTAACTCTCATATTCTACTCATGTGTGTTGGTGCAACCTTAGGTCAAGGTTGACCTGGTTGACCCGACTCGAGTTGACCTGACTCGAGTTGTATTTTGATGTTTGACAAAACCAGAAGAGTTGTATTTTGATGGGAGAGTGTTGGTGCAACCTTATGGTCAAGGTTGACCTGGTTGACTCGAGGTGAATTGACCTGACTGGGAAAAGTCCAAGCAGGGAGCTTGGCACGGGAAAAGTCCAAGCAGGGAGCTTGGCGTGGGAAAAGTCCAAGCAGGGAGCTTGGCACGGGAAAAGTCCAAGAAGGGAGCTTGGCATGGGAAAAGTCCAAGCAGGGAGTTTGGCATGGTGAAAAGTCCAAACAGGGAGCTTGGCACGGGAAAAGTCCAAGTATGGAGACTTGGCACGGAGAAGTCCAAGTATGAAAGCTTGGCACATGGGAAGTCGGAGAGGGCTCGGTAGCTCGTTCTCCGGACTGAGGTCAGAGAGGGCTCGGGAGCTCGTTCTCTGGACCGGATGTGGAAAATCCTGGTGAGTGAAGCCAAACAGTCGGAAAGTCCTAGTGAGTGAAGCTAGGCAGTTGGGAAGTCCTGGTGAGTGAAGCCAGGCAAGGGAAAGTCCTGGTGAGTGAAGCCAGGCAGACGGAAAAGTCCTGGTAGATTGGAAATCCTGGTGAGTGAAGCCAGGTGAAAATCCTAGTGAGTGAAGCTAGGTGAAAGGGAAAGTCCTGGTGAGTGAAGTCAGGCAGTGGGAAAGTCCTGGTGAGTGAAACCGGGCAGATTGGAAATCCTGGTGAGTGAAGCCAGGTGAAAACCCTAGTGAGTGAAGCTAGGTGAAAGTCCTGGTGAGTGAAGCCGGGCAAGGGAAAATCCAGATGGATCAAGGATGATCGGACATCTGGTGTTGAGAAGGTCAAGTAGGTCAAGGGAGTGACCGGATACTTTACACGAAGAGAAAAGTCCAAGTGGGTCAAAGGGATTGACCGGACACTTGGTGGGGAGTCTTAGCAGGTCAAGGGAGTGACCGGATGCTAAGCATGATGTACCAACAGGTCAAGGTTGACCGGATGTTGGTTTGGGAGACTTGGGATTTGGTTTGGGCAAAAACCAAGCTCTGGATCGACAGAACCAGTGATACGTTGTGTATCTGATCGGTCCGGTGACCAATCGAAACAAAAGGCGATCATGGTTACGTGGGCTTACCGATCGGCCGGGACCGATCAGATGGAGCCCTGATCGGTCCCGGACCGATCGGGACGCTACCACGAGGTGGGATCGGTCGAGGACCGATCAGATTCCACGAGAGTTGGGCAACTCTCGTGAAGCCTTCCGATTGGTGCGGGACCGATCAGGCCCCTGATCGGTCCCCACGACCGATCGAGTCAAGCCCCAGAGGGTGAAGCCTGATCGGTCTGGATCTAGCCATTGTGAGTAACAATGGCTAGGTTCTGCGTCTTCTGTCTTCGTTGCAGGTTCTTCGCAGGCACAGGTAATATAAAGAGGTCGAGGGCTACAGGGCTGAGACTCTCTCTTCTTCCTCTCCTTCTTCTAGCTCGTTGCTGCTTGCGATCTGAGCTTTGTTTGAGCTCTCCCCAGTAAGCTTCGTGTGAGCTTCCAGTCGACGGTCAGCTGCTACTGTTGTCCGAGAAGTTGTTGCTTCACAGGCAGTCGACGAGAAGGCGAGTTAGTGTTTGTACATTGTTCTTGTCTTTCTACTTGTATTTCTTGTACTCCTTCTTGTTGTTGCAAGTTTTGTGGCGAGGTTTCTCCACCCAGAAGGAGTTCATATTAGACGGTTTTCCGGGGGCTCATCCACCGACGGATTGACTGGACTCGTCCACCTTACGGACACGCCGAGGAGTAGGAGCCATAATCTCCGAACCTCGTTACATCCTTGTGTTAAGGTTTGGTTTTCTTCTCTTTCGTTTCTTTGTTGTATTTTCCGCTGCGCTAACCCTAGTTTGTAGAAAGAAACGCGAAGATTTGGGGTCGGCTATTCACACCCCCCTCTCTAGCCGCGATCATCGATCCTAACAACGTGCTCGAGTCATACCCTAACATTAAGCTCCATATAACATAGTAGGTCTAACTACGATTTTATAGAACTTTCCTTTAAGTTTAGAGGTATTTTATGGTCACATAAGACACCTAATGCTTTCCTCCATTTCAACCATCATACTTGTATTATATGTAAGATATTTTTCTCAATCCCTTCATCGTTTTTCCAAAATGATTATAAATATTTAAAACTCTCAATTCTGGGCAACTCATCATCTCCTATCTTAATAATTATTTTATTAAGTCTAATATTGCTAAACTTAAATTCTATATATTCTATCTTTATTCTACTAAGCCTAAAATCTTTTCCTTCTAGTATTTCCCGCCAAGATTCTAGTTTAATATTTACTCCTTCACGTGTCTCATCTACCAAAATAATATCATCTGCAAATAACATGCACTACGATCCTGTGTCTTGAATGTATGCAATGAGTTCGCCCATAATTAGTGTAAAAAGATAGGACTTAGGTTGATCCTTGATGTAATCCTATATTTATTGAAAATGCTTTAGTTACTTCGTATAAAGTCTTTACTCTGATTGTTACATCCTCATACATGTTCTTAATTAGTTCAATATATGTTACGCTAACACCTCTCTTTTCTAGAATTCTCCATATAATTTCTCTTGGGACTCTATCATAAGTTTTTTCTAAGTCAATGAATACCATGGGTATGCTCCCGATATTTTTCAATTCATTATTTAAGAAGATGTATAGCTTCTATTGTCAACCTTCCAAGCATGAACCCAAATTAATTTTCAGTCACTGAGGTTTCTTTCCTTAATTTTTTTTTACTTTTTTCTCAAAGTTTCATTCGGTCATAGTTTTAAAAAAATCAATGCTCTCAATATATTGCATCAAATTGATGTTGATAGTATTTTTACAATCAAGAGAACTAGACAAACACATATGAACTGGTTTCATATCATTTCGAGGTCATGAACCTTAATCTTTTTTTATTACTTTTATTTAGGTTCATTTGGCCATAGTTTCAAATAAATCACAATTCATGTTTAAAAAATTAATGCTCTCAATATATTAGGTCAAATTGATATTTGAGAGCATAAATATAATCATAAGAACTACATCCTAGCAAGTATCATGGCTATTTTTACCTAATCTGCAAGTATTAGTTGTTTTGCCCAGTTCCACGAGCACTTTGATACCAAAATAGTTACTTGTCTCTTCATTTGCATTTTACCTGAAGAGTAACCCTGCCCTTAGATCAATAAAGAAAACCATAGAATAAGTAGACAATAAAAGAAAATAAAGTAAAAGAAGAGCTAAGAGTGAGGCAGAAATATTTTTTTCATCCTAACAAACAAAAAATTGGTCTTTTGCACCAGGATAATCTGGATCTATCTCCATATACTATAGCAAGTACTTGTGCCAACAAAGACACTTGCTATAGGTACCCCATTATCATGGTACAAATGGATGGTAGGGCAAGTTCAACTTAGATGACGTTGATACATGCTACAAGTGTCTAGGTATCAAAGTAGTCAAAACCCTTTTGTCGAAAACCTTGATCAACCAAATGTGCCTAATACTATTTACCATTCCATCATTTCAAATCTTTTTATTTAAGATTCATTTTCAACTTATTGTTCTTGATCCTGTCCGAATCGGAAGTCGAAGAATGACGTGGCGCTCCTGCTTGGATCCTCGGTGCTCGTGAACACCTGAAAGCCATTTGGGAGGGTGTCGTGCGGCCCTCCGGCCTTCAGTCGAGGCGAGGAATAACGAAGAGGTGGCTTGAGATCGAAGCGTACCTCCGGTGAAGAAATGGAGACCTATAGACCTCTGAAGGGCACAGGCGGCATGATCAAGCAATCACACTGACCATGCCGGTATGAGTTTGTCGAGAAGGGCATCCATAAGGCCGTACAGCTACATGTATCAACCTCTCCGTGATGTGGCGGTCCTCGCCGTGCGATCTTGTGTGCGGCGTAATCGTGAGACATACGCTGCGACATCCCGTATCCGAGGCGAGCGAATAGGCGTTCGGCTAACCTGTCCTCGCCTTTATCTGGCGAGCGGACCACCGCTCGACCGCTTGATCAGCAAGGACACGCTCGGCCCTTGGTCCTCCATGGCGTCAGGCAAGCCCGTGTTTGAGTTATCTAGCTCCTTTCGGACACCTTCAGCGCTCGTGGCCATTGCAGCAATCGACCCTCCATTAGTCCTCGGTGGGACCCTAGTGGGTCCCCATTCTTACCGGGATCGCACCCTTGATCTGAGTGAAGGAGGCGGTGGAGTCCGTGGCCCAGACTATGTGTCCGCGGTGATCGATCGCCTGTAAACATAATATCCCTTGAGCCGTTCGGCCCTTATATGTCGTCCGCTCGGCTCTTCGTTTTGGATGTCTTGGCGCTCAGCGTGGATGTTTGCTTGTCTAAATCTTCTCGAAGATCACAAATCCTTTTCATTAAGTGAAGCATCCGCGGTATGGGCGCATTAATTGCGTGGTGAGACGCCACGTGGCTCTTCTCGCGTGGCGGTGATGATCCGTCGATGGGGCGTTATTTTGAAATAGGCGGTTAGATGATGACCTCGTCTCGTGACATATGTCAAGCCAGACGAGGCCGACCAGCCTCGTTCGCGTAAAGCCCGTCTTCGCCCTGTGCATTCTCCATTTCGTTCCGCTTCCTCCGTCGAAGGTGCATGCATTTCGGGTATCCTAGTTCTTGCCTCACGGTGGTTTGACTTTCTGGTGATCCTCTCTTCCCTCGATAGCTTCTCCCTTCCTTTCGTTCGGCCTTTCCTTTCGCGGGGACTCCTTTCGTTCCCTTGCTTGCGAACTCTTATCATCCTCGTTTCCGTTTCTTTCGACTTCCTTCTTTCTTTTCTTGGTACTTTAGTCATGTGACACTTCCGTACCTGTTGTTGATTATGTGGTCCATGGAAGTCGGTTTGATGAAGAGGCGCTCGGTCTTGTTCGGACATCTGGGATCGGACGACCATGAAATAGTTATTAGCCGACCGATCGGCCATTAACCGATCGGTACCATTTGTTTTTACGGGGCCTTAGATTTCCACCCGTCCTTTTGTTTTGGAAGTTTGTAATTATTTTCGCATCCCGCTCGGCCAACTTGTGATTCCTTTAAATTTCTTGGCGGGGTGCGTCCTCTTAAATTGCGTGATCACTCGACCCCAGATATTCCACTTCTTCTACCCCAGACAATCAGGTTGGGTACTTTTATTTTCAGTAGAATAGGCTTGATTTTTGAGATATATGGGCCTCGACAATCTGGAAGGTTCTTACATGTCGACTTCCGTGACGGCGTTGAGCAAATGGCGGACATTGTCTGGCTCGGAGGCTCGTGGTCGAAGCGATCGACTACCTTCATACGTAGGTGGTTTGTCGGTCGGTGATCTAAATCGACGATTCTTCTCGAGGGTGTTGTACATTTTGGATTATCTCCCGTTCGGACGATCTCTACCGCGTGGGTAAGGATTCTTTACTCCCTTCGCCTTTTTTATCTAATTGATTTTAATTTTTCCCTGCATTTGAAGTCATGGCTCGAGCTACGGTCATCCGAAATGGGCGGTGGAAATTGGCGGCTACAAAAAATAACTGTGGTCGTCCCGGCCGCGGCGGATCGGGAGAGAGCGCGATCCCACAAGCAGTTGCCCGTCCGCCCGGCGGAGGTTGAGGCGGATCCTGTTCCTGCTCAGTAGGAGTCCCCAGTAGAAGTTCCTGCTGGAAGTTCGGTAACGTCGAAGGCTCGGCCTTCCGCCGACCCAAGGTCGAACCACGGTCGTCGAGATCGCTTCTCAGATCGCCTGAAGTCGCGATCGGACCCGTGGCCTGCCGTCTGACCCTCAGCTCTCCTCATGGCGGACTCGTCGTGCGCTTCGGACGGTTGGTAAAACTTGACCGTAGGGGTCCTCGGGCGAGCGGTGCGGGCGAAGAAGTCTGACCCTCAAACCATCAGACTACCCTTGATTCCCGTGGAATATTTATTGTTCTTGGATCGGCCGTGAGCGTTAATGAAATAACCTTGGGTCCGCTCGCGAACTTTCGATGCGCCCAGATTGGTGGCCCTCGTAGCCTTGACGGCGTGTCGTATCTGACAAATCGAGTAGGTTCGTTTTCTTCTGTCATTACATTCGGTTCTGATTTTGTTATTTCTCTTACGGCGTGGAACAAATCGCCCTAACCATTGGTGGCATTGGAGGACCTCGTGGAAAACCAGTCTGGGGTCCGTGGTAGGCGGGAGAAAGCCCGTGAGGCGAGCGGAAGCCGCCGACACAGCTGGTGGCTCGACTTGAAGGCTGGTGAAGCGCGATGAAGACATGAAGCGCCGATGGCGGAAGAAGCGGGCGATCGGCGGTATGGACGAAATGAAAGTTGAAGTCGAGCCCTAGATCGTGATCTGGGGCTGAAGCCCGTAAGCGCGAGCAGGATGGGCGCTCAGGTGAGCGCGGCGGTGGATCGGAAAGTCCTCCGATTCAGATTACCTCCGGTCGGAGCTCAAAACTCTGAGGAAGGGGCGGAGTCGTCTGCTGCGTCGAGATTACCTCAGCTCGGGAGAGGTTTGGCCGAGGAATTTGGCGTCTCTTGACCTTGCAAGGCCGTTAAAGGTCGGCTGTGGCCTACTTGAAGAAGGGTGGCCACCTTCTGCGGGAATGCACATTTCCGCCTCCCGTCAGCGGCCATGATAGGCGACATCGGAGCTTCTTGACGAAGACCACAGTGAGAGTGTTCCTTGTACCTTGTTTTCGTTTCTAAGCCCGGTATGACTTTTTTGCCTTATGCGTTACTTCCTTTTTAATGTGATTATGTCTTTGCTTGTGTCTTCCTATCCATAATATTCTTGTTTGCTTAACGTTTATGCTTAGGTTAGTCGTGCTCTTAAGCGTTCTCAAAATTGGTAGGTCGACAACCCATTAAACAAATCCGGCGGGAGGCTACTCGCTCTACCGTATCAGCAGTGTGAACTCAATGACGCCCAGTATCGAAGGACAGCGCGTGAGCCTAAATGTTTAATACTTGTGGTTTCCGCGGTTTCTTATTCTGATATTCGTTCGTCCATGGGTATTTATAGTGTGGACCCGACTCGATTTTTAACGGCGGAGCTCGTCGATCTTACCTCGAGGATTTATAGGCGGCTCGTCTCACGGTTTAACACAGAATTGAGCGGTCTTCGCTCGGATATTTATGGCCGTTGGCGCGGCTCTCGATCTTTTGGCGGGCTCGTCGGTCTTCCTTCGGGGCGTTTATAGGCAGCGGCTCGTCTCTCGATCTTTAGCGTCCGCTGAGCTCGCGGATATTTATAGCCGGTGGCGGCTCTCGATCTTTGCGGCGGGCTCGTCGTAGCGGATATTTATAGCCCGGTCGCGGCTCGATCTTTAACTACGGGCTTGTTGGGCGGATATTTATAGCGCGGTCGGCGCGGCTCGATCTTCTGACAGGAGCTCGTCGTAGCGGATATTTATAGCCGGTGGCGGCTCGATCTTCGGCGGGCTCGTCGGTCTTCGCTGGGCGTTTATGAGGCGGCTCGTCTCTCGATCTTTAACGTCGAGCTCGGCGTCGCGGATATTTATAGCGGTCGGTAGCGGCTCGATCTTTGCCGATTGAGCTCGTCGGTAGCGGATATTTATGGCGGTCGGCGGCTCTCGATCTTTGCGAAGGGCTTCGTCGGTCTTGCTCGGGCGTTTATAGGCCGGCTCGTCTCGATCTTCGCGTCGGGCTCGGCGGCGGATATTATAGCGGTTGGCGCGGCTCTCGATCTTTAGCAGCGGGCTCGTCGGTCGCTTCGGACTTTTATGAAGCCGCTCGTCTCGATCTTTAACGTCGAGCAGCGCGGATATTTATAGCGGTTGGCGCGGCTCTCGATCTTGTAGCGAGCTCGTCGGCGCGGATATTATAGCCGGTCGGCGCGGCTCGATCTTTACGCCGGGCTCGTCGCGCGGATATTTATAGCGGTCGGCGGCTCTCGATCTTTAGCAGCGAGGTCTTAGCTCGGGCGTTTATAAGCGGCTCGGTTTCTGTAGGAGGGTTTATAAACCAGCCGGACCGTCTCCGGTTTCGTAGGAGGAGAAGGTCTCCGGTAGAGGTTCCGGGCCGTCTCGGGGAGGAGGTTATAGGCCGGACCGTCTCCGGTTTCCGGCGGAGGGTTATAGGCCGGGACCGTCTCATTTCGTAGGAGGTTTATAGGCCCGGACCGTCTCCGGTTTCGTAGGATTTATAGGCCGGACCGTCTCTTCCGGGGGTTTATAGGCCGGACCGTCTCCGGTTTCGGTGGGGTTTATAGATCTTGGGACCGTCTCCGATCTTTAGCGAGCTTGCATATAAACCTCCCGGTCCAGGCGGCTGGGGACCCGGATAACAGTGGATTCGGTATGAACCTGAATGCCTTGGGAATAATTTGTTTCTGCGTGACAAGAATCTGACTATTTTGAATTTACACAAATAGATGACGGTAGCGCCTCTCTCACCCACTTATATGGTTGAAGGTGATTTGCACTCAGGCGGTCCAACATCCGACCTTCGCGTGATCCTTGAGGTAATACCCGGAGCTTCTCGATGTTCGCGCTTCGCTCGACATGCTTTCTCCTTTTCTTTGCGCCCTTATCTTGCTGCCCCGCCTCGACTATACGGCCCAACTCTTCTTGAGAGTGCGCGGTATGGTCTTGACCTCGTCCATTGCTTGCTCGGATGCGGTGCGTTCCACGAGCGGCGCTAAATTGATCTGTCCGAATCAAGTCAAAGGGCG
Source organism: Zingiber officinale (assembly GCF_018446385.1). Taxonomy (NCBI): domain Eukaryota; kingdom Viridiplantae; phylum Streptophyta; class Magnoliopsida; order Zingiberales; family Zingiberaceae; genus Zingiber; species Zingiber officinale. The sequence goes on from NC_055993.1 coordinate 136,538,663, forward strand.
GGGACGTGGCGCTCCTCTGGATCCTCGAGTGCTCGTGAACTGCCAATAAAACCGCGGGAGGGTGTCCGACGGCCTCCGCCAAGTCGGTGAGGAATAACGAAGAGGTGGCTTGAGAGATCGTACCTCGGTGAAGAAATGGAGACCTTATAGACCTCTCGAGCTGGCATGATCAAAGCAATCACATGCTTTCGACCATGCCTAGGTATGGGTTTGTCGGAAGAGCATCCATAAGGCCGTACCGCCATCAGATCAACCTCTCCAGTGATGTGACGAGATCCTCCATGCGCATCTTATACGGCGTAATCATCAGATACTGCCGACATCCCATATCGGCCGAGCGAATAGGCCGCCGGTTAACCTGTCCTCGCCTTATCCCGGCCGAGCGGACCACCCGCTCGGCCGCCAGTCAATGGCGGACACCCGCCCTTGATCCTCCCCGCTTGGCGTCGGAAACCCAAGCCATGGCTGGGTTATCTCGCTCCGCTCGGACTGCTCAATTGCTCGACGCGGCCATTACCCGCAGTCGACCTCCATCCGTCCTCGGTGGGACCCTTGAAGTGGGTCCCCATTCTTACCGCGGATCAGTTCTATTAAGAGATTAGTCACAATTTGACTGGACGGGATAACGGTTATCCTGCGTTGACGAGAAGAGGAGAATTGAGGAGAAGACAAGAATCGATAAGGGTTGTCCTCCCGATTTTTCCGTAAAAAGGAATATTATTGACAGGATAATGATTATCCTGCAAGCTTATATATATATATATATATATAGACTCTCCCTATAAAAGGAAAGAAATCCCTATATAAGAATTATAATTCCTATCTTATAAAGAAAAGAAAAATTATTAAACACTCATAATCCTAAATTCCTAAACGAATTCAAAATATAAAAAGATAAAAATTACTAAAAAAATATCCTAAATATTAAAAAATGACTTAAATAGAAAAAATATGAAAATTATCAAAAATAATAATAAAAATTTGCGGAGGTTACTTCAGTCACCCTGGGTTAAAAGAACTTGTCCTGGAGTTTAGAGTAGTTTCAAGTGGCAGCCGGAAGATCATCTTACACCAAATTGACAATTATTTATTGGATGGTGAAGCGGATCACATCGAAGTTTCAAGCCATGAACAATAGTTTTTTCGCCTTGTGCTGAACAATTATTTGTTGGATAGTAGAGAAACAGTCCTTAGTTGACAAAGTGTAGTGCACACGTTTGGGTATGGTTCCATCATTGAATACGAGCTTTCTGATGAGATCGAAATTATGGGAACCGACGGCGTCGCTGACTAGTCTACCACAGATGGCTCCTACCACCGCGTGGAACTCACCAGAAGCATGGTCGGACCTGGTTGAGATGCATGAACCTTGCCTTCAAATCCCTAGTCAAACCTCCCAATCCACCCATCTCGCCGAGGGCCCCTCGCTCATCCTCTAAAAGTTTTCTTGTCTGCACGAGCATTTCGTCAATTTTTCATTCCAATTCTAGTGCTTTGACTTGGTTGTTGGTTATCTTTGCCTCTTTGAACTCCTTCACCTTGGAAAACTTCTTTGGCCTCGACTTATCGTACAATAAAGTTTCTCAACCGAGGAGGCTACCTCCCTTGCGTTGCAGTTGGCACCAATGATCAAACCTGAGTTTTGATGAATGACAAGTGGAAGTTAGATGTGTTGTTGCTCTAACCTTGTTATCGAGTGTGTAAGGTTGATTAACTTGATAGGTCAAGAGGGCCAGACACTAGGTAGGAAGTCCAGTTGGGATGTGCGATTCTCGATTGGCGAAGTTCAGATGTGGGATTCTTACAGGAGGTCGAGATGTTTGATTCTCGATAGGTTGAAGTCCGGATGTGCGATTCCGGCAGGAGGTCAGGATGTTCGATTCCGGATAGGTGAAGTCTGGATGTGCGATTCCAGCAGAAAGACCTGGTGGGTCAGATTAGATGTCAAGAAGGTAACTTGACACTTGGTAAGTGGAGGTAAGTCACTGGAGGAGAGTGACTCAGTGAGGATGCGTTCTGATTGAGGGGACAGTAGGCGTCGGTCCAAGTTAGGTCCGTTTCAGAAACTTAAATTGAGACCTTGACTAGTTCATGATCTCGAAAAGACAGGAACTAATTATTAATGTTTATTTTTATTGTGCTAACTTTGTCTTGCAGGTATATTTTATTTATGTTGGACTAACACATTTTGCAAGGCAAAAGAGTACAAAATGTCTCGGGTGAACAGTACCCGAGGCGCCTTCCAAGCGACTAAAGGCGCCTTAAGTACTGTTAATGAAAGGCGCTTTTAGGAGCTTGGAAGGCGCCTTCAGTCAGATAACTCAGAAGACTTCGGCGACAATAAAACACTGGTTTTGCAGGATAAACTTTGCCCATGGAAGGCGCCTTCAGTGCTATGGAAGGCGCCTTCAATCCTCTTTAAAAGAGGTATTCGCCCAAGGCTTTGGAATAACTGATTTACAAGCTTCTACGTGTTTATTCGACGTTCCGAGTACTCCGACTTCCTGCTGCTCTGCTACGACGTTTTGCGCCCGACCACTGCTGAGGAGCTGTCCAACACCGAGCCTAATCCGATCATCTACGAAGGTGTTGGGTAACAAACTTTAATATTGTACTTAAATTATTGTATAAAGGAAAATGTAGCATGTTACACTTTTCTGATTCTTTTATTGTACTCGATCCCCTCTTTTAGCAGTTTTGGAAGAGGTATTTAGTGGATTATCTGTTGATAGGTCCGTGGGACTTAGGTCTTGGACTAGGAGCCGTCAAAGACTCCGAACCAAGTAAAACCGAACGTGTGCCTTTTTACTTGTTTTGTTTTCGTGTTTTCCTGCCGCGTACTTATTTTATAAAACCGAAAAAATTTGTTTTTAAAATCACGAGTCACCTCTCTTCTCATGTGCGTCTTAATCCAACACCTTGTACTTGCAAAGCTTCTCGCCCTCGTCAAACCTGTAGAGCCTAGCGGTCATCTGCTCTTCGTCGAAGACCAGATTTCCGGCATCCTCGTTCGGATTTTCCCAATCCAAGTTGATGTTCTGCCACCCATTGTTGATCATGAGGAAACCACAGCGAAATTCCACAGTTTGCGAAGTCCTTGACGCTGTGCCACACCTCGATCTCCTCCCTTAGCCAGAATGTGCCAAGGCGACCCCTAGCAGCGACGTAAGCTTCCCGCATCAAGGTGAAGGGGTTGTTGCCAACATGGGCGTACGTTAGAGCTTTGAAGGAGTCAGAACTCCGGAAGAGCCGCTCTCCTCGCAGAGCATGACATGGTCATTGTCGCCTAGAAAGATGGCTGATAGGAAGTTGCCCACGAGCTAGGGGAGGAGGAGGACATAGGTGCCCACCTCAGGGACCTCGAAGAGCACCCATTGAGTCTCCATTTGCAGGTCCAAGTCACAGCTCCCGACCCACATGGTCGACCACTATGTCTTGAACTGGAAGACGTTGATTGCTACGACTCATTTGATTCTCCTTTGTGAAGTAGCGCCTCTAGTATTTTCGCCTTCTCCTTTTCCTTCTTCTCCTTATCCACAGCTAGTCCTTTCAACTCCCTAACTTCGTAAGGCAACGTGGGGAGTCCCAAATTGGTGACTGGTTGCTTCTCCGATCTGCTGTAGATTTGTTCGAATTCCTCCATTCCCTCCGTAAGATCCTTAATTTCACGGAAGAGACCAGTGGCTACATCGATGGCCTCCGACAACTTTTTCATCGCTTTCTTAAAAGTTAGCATATGTTCGTCAAATTCTGAAAGATCATTACCTTGTCGTTTGTCGCTAGGCAATACAATAAAATCCAAGTCATTGAGCATGTTTGTCATATTACCTTTGAAGCGGCATAACCAGTCTTCTAGGAATTTGTTGCTAATCTTCTTGTGGAAGTTGTTGATTTTTAAGTTTCCAAAATCTTGAAGAATTTTTCATAGTTGCAACATTATAGCCTTTTCATTGTGAAACTCCCAATCTTGGTGTTGCCGCTACGAGAGGCTCTGGATGATATGATATATTCTTTTGTTAAGGAGACCCACAAAGTATGTTGTGATTTCGGTTTGTGGATTCTCGGCAAACAAGGGGATGCATGTTTTGCTCTTCTGAGCTGTCATCTAAATAGAGGTCATATCCTCAACGTCCTTACCATCAAACATTGAATCTTTGACATGAAGCACTTTGTTTGTTCCATAATCGTCATAAATTGGATCATTAATCGTCTTAGTCTCGTCTTCAATTTGAGATCAAGATTCCTCTTCAATTTCTTCTGGGTCAAATTTCTCATGAATGATTAAAGTCTCGGAGCCATCACCATAAAGTATCTTGTCATCAAGGTCTTCCTCCTCGTTATCTTTGAATTCGTCAAGATCATCTTGGGTGTCGAAGCTGTAGTTCTCCATGGCAAGATCTAATCGTCTTTGGAATGAAGTTTGAATTTAACCAAAGGGAAGAAATTGACCTTTCTTCTTCTTTTTCATCTTCTCTCAATCCTTGATTTTGGTCTTGCCTTGTCGGTCTCGTGAGCGTCGCGAGTACCCCCACCATGATGATGCTAGACCTCTGAGTTTAGAGGCAACCAATTTCACCTTCATCCAATTCGGAACTTGCTTATAGGCGAAGAACTGCTCCACTTTATTTATTCAATCAACAATATTCTCTGTTTGTGATGTACCATAAAATTCAGGTAGATCAACTTGAAATCTATTTGTGATGTACTATAAAATTCAGGTAGATCAACTTGAAATTTGAGGTCTCTATATCGTTCCTCTCAACCACGTACCTTATGATCTTTGAGTTTTCACATAGCCGTTGTTACACGCTGAGTTAAATCTACTTACCTATGTAAATCCTCAATCCTCAATTGTCTTTCACGGTGTTCGTCTTCCTCCATCGGAACTTGTCGACACTTGCCTACTGCGAGACCATGAGCACGATGACCGTCTCTTGGATCTACACCTTGCTCTGATACTAACTGACGCCGGACAGGATAACAATTATCTTGCGGTTGACGAGAAGAGGGGAATTGAGGAGATGGTAAGAAGAGATAACTGTTGTCCTCCATATTTTTCCCTAAAAAAAAATATTATTCAATAATAGACGGTGTTCGTCTTTCTCCATCGGAACCTGTCGACACTTGCCTACTGCGAGACCATGAGCATGATGACCTTCTATTGGATCCGCACCTTGCTCTGATACCAACTGACGCCGGACATGATAACAATTATCCTATGGTTGACAAGAAGAGGGGAATTGAGGAGATGGTAAGAAGAGATAACCGTTGCCCTCCATTTTTTTCCGTAAAAAAAAATATTATTCAATAATAGACGATTAATTCCTCAACCAGCTATACATATAGACTCTCCCTATGAAAGGAAAGAAATCCCTATATATGAATTATAATTCCTATCTTATAAAGAAAGGAAATAAATTCTAAAACAAATTAAAATTATTAAATACCGTTCTTTCTTTCTATCAAAGGGTTAGTCACAGCGGAATATAATAAAAATTTAAAGGAAAGAATACTTACGGGATTTACTTGGTTCCTAACCTCCCAGGGTCAGTACATCCAAGGTCTAATCACGGGAGGCACCCGTCCACTAGTGATCTCCTTTCCGGAGGCGGAGAAACCCTTCTTACAGTTTGTGATACAGGCACAAATAATAATAAACTAAGTACAACTTGTAATAAACAAACCAAACAAAAGATGACGGCTGATCTAGAAGTCCTGAGCGCAGCGCACCCCCGGAGCTTCCTCGGTCGCAGAGCTTTGCAGTGTAGCTTTCTGCGTGCAGAGATGAATAGTAGGATGAAGAATCGATGTCTTGAATGTAAAACCTTCATCTCCTTTTATAGAGTTGGATCAAATCCATATTTAGATCAACTCTTATATGGATGGAACTATATCTGGATGAAGCCTTATCTCTATTCACATCATCTAGCTTATCCTCATTTTGATCCTCTTTTGCCACATCATCTTCGATGTCAACATTTCTGACAACTAAGCAATCTAGATCGTTCCGAATTGGTTTGGCTTCGGTTTGACCCGAGTCAAGTCTGGTTCACCTATTTGCATTTGTCTACTCTTTGTTTTGCTTCCAGCTCCAAGTTCCTGCAAAACAACCATTCAAACACAAACAAACAACCTAACTTATATATGTAAGTCTACTTAGCCTACTAGGTTTACCTTTTGCTTGGAGGTCCCTCCTCCAAGTCTACCACCTAAGGATCAATCCCTTAGGATCAAGCCGCACTCTTGTAAGTCTACCCGACCTACTAGGTTTCATGCTTAGATCACATCCAAGACTTTACCATTACCTAGGGTTACCTTCTCCTAATATTTCCATTGCCTAGTTTCACTCACCAGGACTTCCATCACCTAAGGTTACCTTCCCTTAAGATTTTCACCACCTAGCTTCACTCACTAGGGCCTAGCTTCACTCACTAGGACTTCCACCACCTAAGGTTACCTCCCCTTAGGATTTCCACTGATTAGCTTCACTCACTAGGACTTCCACCACCTAAGGTTACCTTCCCCTATGATTTTCACCACCTAGCTTCACTCACTAAGACCTAGCTTCACTCACTAGGACTTCCACCACCTAAGGTTACCTCCTCTTATGATTTTCACCACCTAGCTTCACTCACTAAGGCCTAACTTCACTCACTAGGACTTTCACCACCTAAGGTTACCTCCCTTAGGATTTCCACTGCCTATCCTTCGGATAGGATTTTTTCTTGCTAGTCATCTAGTTTTGACTAGACTTTTATCTTCCAAACATGAAATTCTATTAGGATCAACCCTTGGTCAAACTGACTAGACTTAGGTATATTGTTAAACATCGAAACCCTAGAGGTTGATTGCTATTATCTGGTGTTCCCTGTATCAACAATTTTCTCTTTTTTGATGTTTGATAATAATCTTAAGTTAGGTAATGGTCTTTAGGGTTTTATACCATAGTTGGGAGATTCAAAATATTTCTAACTTAAGGTCACTCCCCCTTTGACATACATAAAAAAAAAATATTAGTCACCTTAAGGTCCATTAGGTTTTGCACCAACAATAAACCAATTAGACTTTTATCTTCCAAACATCAAGTCCTGTTTGGATCAACCCTTGGTCAAACTGACCAAACTTAGATTTGTTGTTAAACATCAAAACTCTAGAAGTTGATTGCTATTATCTTGTACTCCTGCACCAACAAAAATAACTTAAATATCAAAAATAATAATAAAAATCCGCAGATCCTCCGACATCACAATTCAAGTGCTGATGCTACTTACTATTTGTAGTTTTTTTCAGAAAAGAAGCATCAGATTCTTGAAAAGCTCCTAAATGTTTTACATTTCTAGCTTTCTTTTTTCGTCTAGGTTTCTAAGAAACTAAAGTACCAGATTGATCAAGGAAAGTAGGAGACAATCTTGATGAGAACTAGAGGAAAATTAGGCTTTGGCGTAGAAAGTCTAGAGTTGAAAGGAAAATTGTTTGTCAAGAAAATTGCATCTCTTGAGTCTGTCAGATCTATTGTTTGAGATGTTTGAGATTGTAGAATTTATGACAAGAAACCTATTTATACTACTACCAAAGGAATAATCTATTAAAAAAACAATTATAGTTTTAGGGGCCAATTTAACTCTTTTTAGCGAGGAACATTATATTGATTAGACATCTGCACATTCTAAAGTAATCTAATTCAGACTTGTAAGCTTTCCAATTTTGATGGACGTATGCTCTTGTCCTTCGTTAGTATTCGATTTAAAATGTAGCCAGAAAATGGTTCCCACTACAAGTTATGGGGAGCAATAAAACTAATTAGCATTGTCGTATCTAACTATGCCTTATTCTTTATATTAGGGGAGTAAGCAATAACTTCATGAATTATCCCATGCTCTTTATAGAAAAAGGAATGTTAGTTTGAGGTACATTCTCCTCCCCTATTAGATCTAAATACTTTTATCCTTTTCTCAAATTGTTTTTGAACTTCAGTTTTATAAAATTTAAATTTTAGGAATATTTCATCTATGGTCTTCAAGAAATTGGTACAATAATAAATCAAAGGGGTCACTGTGGATTAATTCTAATAGTTATGTGTCAAAAAAAGGAATAAGTTTAAATAGTTCCGTAGATTGTTTAGATTGTACACATAGTTCACATTTAAAATTAGGATTATAAGAGAGCTTAGGAATTAACTCAAGATTGGTCATTATCAACATGGACTTAAAGTTGATATGACCTAATTTACTATGTAAAACACCACTAGATTTAGAATTTAATAAGACTTTGGCATCAAAAGGATCTTTAGTAGATGATAAGGATAAAACTATGAGTTTAGCAGAAGATGAAAAAAAATCTCCTTTAGAGAGAACAATTTTGACATTCTTTAATCTTTTAAGAATTAGGATTTGATGCAACGAAATGCATACAAAATAATTTGTGCCTAAAGAACAAATGTGTAAGTTATTTATTGATAGATATATGTCAATATAGAAAAAATTCTAATTCAGCGATAATACCAGGTTTAAGCAGAATAACATATGATCCAACAAATATTTAAATTAAAACAACAAAATATCTATTATCGGCTCAATCAAATTCTGACACAGAGGTGTTATCATGTTATTAATTTACAAAATGCAATTGCAGCATAGTTTTGTAGTGTATGAGAAGAGCCTATATGAGTAGTAGTACCTGGGTGCATGGTGAATGTGTGAAATGCTATGTTGAATATATTTTTTCTGAGATGTTAATTGGTTTTGCCAGTTTTATTATGAACTAATATACCACTATATATGTGTTTCTTAATCAAGCATAGAGCAATTATATAGTCTGTAGATACATCTGTGAGCTTTGGCATGGCTTTGGATGGCAATATTCCATGCTGCTTCTCCCTGGCTGATACACTTATGCATGAGTCCATCTACCCAACTGAGTGAAAAGTGCAGAAATATGTGTTTTGAATGGTCAAATCTTCAATTACTTTTAGTATCCTTATTTTTTTTAAAAACAAAGAATGGAGCTGTGCAAAATATCAAGGCCTAGTGGAAAGGGTTTTCTCTGCCGCCTTTGCTTTTGTGAATCCAACTGGTTCGCCGCACTTCCTAGCTAGCGCTTTCTGGAAGTGAGGGGGATGGTGCAATCTGGTGGCAATATGGACAGGCCATTCTTCATTCTAGTAAAAGAACCTTACTTCTAACATTATAATTTCATCAGACACTTTCTGTAACTTGTCATCTGGCATATGGATTCACATTTATCATCCTGATTACTTCATATTTTAAAATAATGTTAAACAATCCATTGAAAGGCACGTACTGTCTGTTCAGTTATCTTTGACAGTTGGACGTATATTAAATTGTGTTCTTATTTCTTAGCACATTGACTGAATAATTTGTCATGTTCTTTTTATAGTCAGAAAAGGTTGATTTGGAGAATACCCTTGTCGACGAGAGCCAAAGAGGGATTGCTTCTAGATCAAGACAAGAGAAATATAGTGGTATGATGCATAATAGAATGACTTGTGATAACATGCTAGTTTTCACCATACTAATTTATTGGGCTATCTTTCCTTTCTATTCAGTTGTTGATGTATCCTGATTTAGAAAGACTCAACATCATTTAAATTTTGAAGCTTTTATTAGCACAATTATCTTACCTTACAATTAAATGTAATGGATTAATCTGTGGTCAAAGTTTAGGTATTATGTTGTATACCATTTCTTAGAATGATAAGAATATTTTTTTCATGTCGGACTATAAATGGTCCACTGTTGTATCTCTTTTATGTGTAAATTCATAATTTGGCTGATGAAAATGTGCCTTGCTATTGTTGGATATATTTTAACTAGGACTCCAAGGTTGAGTGACAAATTCACATCACTTGGGGACTAACAAATCTACCTAATAGTGAGCTTCTTTGTTCATCCGTAGTTTCATTACCTCTCAAGCATTTGCTTAGTTTCTTTATGTTTTCCCTATATGTGAAAACTTGAACACTAACAAGTAATTTCTAAAATAACTATTTTTGTTAGATGCTTCCTTTGTCTAATTCTTCATTCTTGTGATTGTTTACAATTGTGACTAGGAGTTTTACTTGTTTGTAATTTGCATATTTTATTTTGATCTTTTATACATGGAAACCTGTCATCAGACTTTGCTTCCTTCTACAAAATCACTCATGGTTCACTATTGGTACATATTTGACTGCTATCCTTTTCCCTCAGTTGTTTATATTGTCAATACTTGTAATGTATCATTCTTGCTAATTAACTTCTTGTTAATTGCTTCAAGTTACATTATCTGTCTTATCTTACCCATTAAATATTTTTCTAGAAGGGAGTGCAAGTGAATCTGATTATGACAATGAACGTCCTGATGCTGTTGAAGAAGAAACAGATGAAGAAGATAATGCCTTTTTTGATACACGAGATTTTCTATCATCAATCTCTTTTAAGAGCACAGAATCTGATTTCTATAGATCTGAAATTGATTCTGATGATGAGGATGATTATGGTGTCTGTTTTGGAGATGCTAGTGATTCTTCTATGAAATCTGTGGGATTTAGCTATCCCTATGTGAGGAGACGTAAAAAATTGCCTGATCCTGTTGAAAAGGAAAAGGGAGTGAGCCTCTGGTCAATGATCAAAGACAATATTGGAAAGGATCTTACTAAAGTTTGCCTTCCAGTGTATTTTAATGAACCAATTTCATCACTGCAGAAATGTTTTGAGGATCTGGAATACTCGTACCTTATTGATCGAGCATATGAGTGGGGGAAAAAGGTAATATAGATACTTAAATATTTGGAAGAATCAGGTTAGCTTACAATACTAAAAGTTCTCTCTGCCTTGTCAATAGATTTTGACTGAAATACATGTTTACCATCCTCTATTTTCAATTATGTTTGAAATTTAGCATGTTTGGTAAAGGGAGCATCAACATGATTTAGTGTATCAAGATTTGCATTAATTTTTTATCATAGTAAATATGTGTAATGGTGACACAACTCATAAAGGTGATACTTGTAGAGTTTGATTTTTGTTTTACTGACACTTGGCATCATTGTCATTGCTGACTATTTCATTTCCATTCTATGTATAACAAAATCATCTTGACATGCACATAATGGGGTTTAAATTGTCACCAAAAGGGGGGTAATAATATTTATGCTGTATTTCACAATAGTTTACCCCTTATCTATACTTTAGATTCTGTTTGAAAATGGAGCTAAGTTGATTTAATCCCAAATGCTAGAATCACTTCAAGAGGCATCTTTATATAAAACCAACCATGACTGACCACTGCAGTTGTACATGAGGATCATGGCTTACAAATGTGACCGTTGGCTTTGATGCCATGTTTGACAACACGAAAAGGCTATTCCTCTTAAAATGACTTGCAACGGAAGTGTCCCATATTATAAAGACACTTTCTGGACCACTATGCTTGTCTAAGTGGCCTCTGGGACTGGTGGAGTCTCCCACCTTTTAACATTTCCATAAGTGCACCATATTGCAATGTGACATTACCAACACTTGAACAGAGTTTGTAATATGGTTCTAGTTTGGTGACGCCCTATCACTTAAAAGTTTTGAATATTCTACCTTTCAATGGCTCAATGGCCTTTTCTGCTGCATCTTAAGAGATCATGTGAAAGGTGCTAATGATCTAGGTTAGCTGGTGTATTTGGAGAAAGAGTATATTCTATTGCATTGATTAAGGTATCTATTGCAATGAGTATATATACGGCTCATAAAAAACTCTAAATCTAGAAGAACCAATGTAGGATTAAACTAACTGCACTTAGTAACCCTATTAACTTTAATACTTCGTAAAACTGTTGATGGAACATACAAGTAATGATTGTTTCAACTTCAGATAGAAAATAAACAGAGAAAATATGAAATCAAACCCAGATGTAAAGAAATCCGAGGAATAAAGCTTACGAGTGGGCTTCTCCTAGACGCGCCCATACAACAATAGACTATAACTAGTTTAAAATCTCATTCCTTGTTGGAGGTTTGGTCTCCAATTGAAATGGTATGTTTTGGTATTATGTTGTGTTGCTTGGAATGTACCCATACACTCCAAAGTTTGCTGAGAAAAATTCAAATTAACTTTAAATTTTGGTCCTCTAACCGTCTTTCGCTTGTTGTCTGCTTGGTGCATTTACTTCCTAATATAAATATATGTCAATCAAAAATTCACCATATTAAAATTTTAACATAATAAGGTACAAACTATAGCAAAAAGTTCACTGCTTAGGGTTTAGGCAATAGGCAGACACCTATATATATATATATATATATATATATATATATATATATAATCATTGCCAAGTGGCCTTGAGGTCACGGGTTCGAGTAGTAAAAACCTCTTGCAAAATGCAAAGGTTCCGTTCAACATACCCAATATGGTTCGACCTTTCCCAAGACCCCACACTGGCAGGAGCTTCCTACACTGGGCGGTCCTTTTTTTTAATCATTCAAACTAAGATTACAATAAAAATAAATGTCATAAATTAATAAATAACATTAAATATATAACAACAATAATGTTCATATTTGCAACTAAGAAAGCTAAGGAAGGAGACCTGGTGACCGAAAATCAATTTAGATTTATGCTTAGGAAGTCGACAATAGAAGTTATACATCTTCTAAGACAACTAATTGAAAAGTACTAAGAACAGAAGCAAGACTTATACATGGTATTCGTCGACCTAAAAAAAGCTTATGATATAGTCTCAAGGGAAATTATATAGAGAACGCTAGAAAAGAGAGGTATTAGCATAGTGTATATTGAACTAATTAAAAATATGTATGAAGACGTAATTACAAGAGTGAAGACTTCAAGCGAATTAACGGAATTCTTTCCCATAAAGATAGGTTACATCAAGGATCAACTCTAAGTCTCTATCTTTTGACACTAATCATGAATGAACTCACCGAACACATCCAAGATACATTATTGCGATGCATTTGCAGATGATATTGTTTTGGTAGATGAGACATGTGAATGAGTAAATGCTAAACTCTAATCTTGGCCGAAAACACTAGAAGTGAAAGGTTGCTTAGTAGAGTAAAGACAGATTATATGAAATTTAAATTTAGTAATCCTAGACATAATGAGACAATTGTTAAAATAGGAGATGACGATTATTTATAATTGAGAATTTTAAGTATTTATGATTATTTTTGTAAAATGATAGAGGGATTGAGAGAGATATCTTACTTAGAATACAAGTGGGATGGTTGAAATGGAGGAAAGTATTAGTGTTTTTTGTGATCATAAAGTACCTTTAAAGACTTAAAGGAAAGTTTTACAAAACAACGGTTAGACCTGCTATGTTATATGCAGTGGAATGTTGAGCTATGACACGAGTACATGAGCAGAAAATGAGAGTTACAGAAATTAGGATGTTAAGGTGGATGTGCGGACATACAAGGATGGACAAGATAAGAAATGAAAATATTAGAGAGAAAGTTGGGTTGCACCTATTAAGGAAAAACTCCGGAGACGCGTTTATGATGTACAGACATGTACTCAGTTAGGCGATGTGAAACTATGACAAATGTTCATATCAAATGAGAAGAGAAAAACCAAAAAACACTTGGTTAGCCACAATAAAATAAGATAAAATTTATTTAAATATAAATGATGATATAGTATTAAGCGTAGAATGATCCATATAGCTGACTCTATCTAGTGGGATAATGCTGCTGCTGCTGAAATTCACAACAATATATAAAATTCAATAATTCATAGTCAGAAATCTAAATTGTAACAAAATGCAATTTTACACTATTAATTACATGTTCATCCTGATGCTATTTTACTTTCTAATGTTATCAAATTTAGCTTCTCTTTTTTTAATACTTGATTTTCTACCTAATTTCCAGGGCAATGGTCTTATGAGGATGCTTAATGTTGCTGCATTTGCTGTTTCTGGATACGCTTCAACTGATGGTAGAATATGCAAGCCATTTAATCCACTTCTTGGTGAAACCTATGAGGCTGACTATCCAGATAAAGGCCTTAGATTCATTTCAGAAAAGGTGAGTGATTGGTCTCTCACAAATACAATTACATGCAGTTTTCTGGTTAAATTGGGCCTCAGTTTCGACCTTCATGTTCCCCATCCATATTAGCCGATTTTTTTTTAATATAATACTTACATATGAATATTTTGTCTTTATATTGAATCTTTTATGAAGGGCAGTAAAATTTCTTGAAGGGCTGTGAACTCTTAATTTTTGTCTGAGCTTGGAATATTTTTTGCTTGGTTTTCTCGGCTAGGTTTAAAATATCGATCCGTGCCGAGGTTTCGGTCCTGGATCGGAACGATACGATTTCGGTACCGTATCGTACCGTGCCGATATAGTTTCGGTATTTTTTAAATATAAAATATATTAATTAAAAACTAAAATATTTAACATAAATATTTAAAAAATAAACAAGATAAAAAATAATCTTTTAAAAAAGGAAAAGGTATGAAAATAGATAAATAAATAAATAAATAAAAATTTTATTATAATTTTTAAATTAAAATAAATAAAATATAAAATTAATTAGATAATTTTATTAGGGTTTAATAAAGTTTTTTTAGATTATCTCCACCATAACTTGGAATTGATTAAAAAAAAATAACCTAAGTTTAATTAAAAAAAAAAATCTAAAATCCGACACCACTCGCGAGTCCGCACGACTTTGGTACTGTCGCAAGGTTGCGCGACCAGCCATGGCCGTGGGGATTGAATGACTCCTTCGGCGCGACCACGTTGGTCGTGCGACCCCTCTGTAGTGACCGCAGGGTCGCACGATGCCTCCACGGCGACAGCGAAAGGGTTATGCGACCTCTTTGCTACTGTTGTTGTAGGGTCGAGCGACCCGTCTGCTGTAACCACGGGGTCGCGCAACACGTCGCACTTGTCGTGGGTCTGGTGCTGGGGTCGTGCCGGTGCCGGTCGCCGAGCGGAACGAGACATTTCGCCCGTTTCGGCATGGCACTTTAAACCATGTTTCTCGATATTAGTGGTAACATTTGATAGATATGGCAACCATAGATGGTGTTATCCTTTTGGGCCTTTTGGCTAAAATGGGCATTTTTCATGAACATGGTTACCAACTCAGTAAAGGGGAAGACTTCTTATAACACCAATAATGCCTAGATTATTTCACTAAGAGGTTGGGATACATTTTTAAAAGATGGTAAGAAATTCCTACTAGTTTTGGCACAGGAGATTCTATTGATTGATGGTGTTCTCAGAGGTTTTCATTTATTGTTTATCATGATTAATGCCTAAAAAGTCAATGATAGAAGCTATAAATCTTCTTAGACAACCGATTGAAAATTTTTGAGAAAAGAAGCAAAACGTATCCAAGGTATTCATTGACTTGGAAAAAATTTATGATAAAATCCCGAAGGAAATTATATTGAAAATTCTAAAAACAGAAAGTGTTACGTAACATATATTAAGGCAAATTAAAGTTATGTATAATGATATAATGACAAAAGTGAAGATTCCATGCTAAATAACCGAAGGGATTCGGGATTCCTATAAAAATAGGGTTACCCCAGGACAAACAAAACAAACAACCTTCCACTTGGTGTTTTGACTAGAAATGTGTATTCTGCTACAATTCATGTTCCTTTTATTAATCAGCTGATCTGGGATGGTTGATATGATTTGAAAGTTGATACAAGTCACACTCACCTGATATCTGTGCTGATTTGCAGCTCTTTTTTTTTCCTTCTTTGTATCACAACAGGTTGGATGAATTACTTATACTCGTATTCTTTGCAACTTATGTAGGTCAGTCATCACCCTATGATTGTTGCATGCCATTGTGAGGGTAAGGGATGGAAGTTTTGGGGAGATAGTAATTTGAAAAGCAAATTTTGGGGTCGCTCAATTCAGCTTGATCCTGTTGGTGTACTCACCCTTGAATTTGATGATGGCGAAGTTTTTCAGTGGAGCAAGGTATTAGGCATTGCATCAATTGTTTAAAAATTTGGTTTTGGTTTATATGTATAGATTTTGAGCTTTGCTATTTCAGGTAACAACTTCCATTTACAATCTTATATTGGGGAAACTCTATTGTGATCATTATGGTACTATGCGCATACAAGGAAATTGTGAATATTCATGCAAGCTAAAATTCAAGGAGCAATCAATAATTGATCGGAACCCGCATCAGGTACCTAGTTCTTTTTTTCTTTGTTCTTTTTGTAATGTTGTGATGTTGGTGACGTGGTAGCTACTATGTCCCCCATCCTTTTCCTCACTTTAGTTTTTGTTGCATTCTGTTGTCGCATATTTTTCTTCTATTCTAGGGCTAGTTGATCAAGGTTCCTTAATTTAGTTGCAATATCATCAGAGTGGATCGCAAATTTGCTATGGTATTTCAAACAGAGAAAACTAAGGATTTCCTGGAGAAAAGCACAATTTCAGGAGGACTATTCAATTATACATTATAATGTTTGTGCCTAGCCAATAAATATAAAGTCAATGGTTCTTCAAGTTCTTCCTTTTCTCTCTCCAAATTGTGTTACTCAAGAAAGATTGTCATTTGTCATTTAAGATCCTTGCAGAATTTTACTCTTAAGAGTATGTTTCATATGACGGAAGGAATGCTGGATGGAAATAAGGAGACAAAAATTTCCCTAGTGACACTTCAGTGATTTTAGTGATTTGTTTATGAATCTGAAGAGTATCTAATGCTACACCTTAATAAGTATTTACAATCATCAAGAGAAAACAAGAGTGCCCTAGAATGAAAAAGAAGTGTGTAAAGAAATAGTTATTTGATTGATTTAGAATAAAAAGGTAATCTTTACAAACACTATACATGTTTTCATGTTCTCCTTAGCATTAGAAACTTAAATATTATTTGCATTTGTTAATTCTTTTTATGAATTTTGTATTAGAATTTCTTAAGAATCATTCTATTTTATCAATATATGATATTAAATATCATAGCTCACTCACATAACATATTCGTTCATGCATAATGTATATGCCTTGTGTGGTGATCCTTGTGCATCTTCTCCATGCTATTTTAGCACCTTGATTTCTTATTTAAAACTCTAATAGAGGTTTGCCGTTAACTTATTAGGTATATGTAATGATTTGTTTGCTTTTCAGCCACTAGAATAGTAATCACCATGTGCACTAGGTGTAATATACATTTTCACTCACATTCTATGCCCTATGTGGTGATCCAGACACATCTTGCTTGCATGTGATTTTCGACACATTCATTTATCATTAAAACTCTTTTTAAATCTCACTGTTAACTTTGTTGATATATGTAATAATTTGATTTCTTTTCTGCCAAGAGAATAGTGGTGACCATGTGCAATCTATTTGTAGGTGCAAGGCATAGTTCAGGATCGCAGTGGCAAAACTGCAGCAACACTTATTGGAAAATGGGATGAAAGCATGCATTATATGGATGGAGATATCTCTGGAAAAGGCAAAGGATCTGAATCATTGTCTGAAGCCCAATTATTGTGGAAACGTAGCAAACCCCCTAAATTCCTCACTAGATACAATCTCACACGTTTTGCAATAACAGTAAATGAGCTGACCCTGGGATTAAAGGTTACAATTTGTGTTCTACTTATTATCCATTCGTCCTTTGTTTTAAGTTTCAATTTACTTCTTTACTTCTTATCCTCAATCTTGAGCAGGAAAAATTGCCACCGACAGATTCAAGGTTGAGGCCTGATCAGAGGTGCTTGGAGAATGGGGAGTATGAGATGGCAAATGCTGAGAAGTTGAGACTGGAACAGAGACAACGCCAGGTTAGGTTTTGAATATTGTTTTACGATTGGTAATTGGTGCGGAAGTCATTGCTCCTATGTAGCCTTGCTTCCATGTTGCTTTTTATATATTTGGGCAATCGATAGGGACATTTTTTTTAATCTTATGATCATTCATTGAACTGCCTATTATAAACTTTTTCAGTCATCCAAAACTAACTGAAATCTGAAGTTTCATGAAGCCATTGCACTAGGATATCCCTAGGATCCTAACATGTCCATAAGAAAAATTGAATTAAGGTCATAAAAAATAAGAGGTTAACACATATAAACGCATGGTGCATAGTGAGAATTTAGTGTTGTAAATTTGTTCAGTGACATTGCTAAAAAGGATGAGTTGTCTTCACAGTTAGATTTCTAAATGTCTAATTTATTGTTTGCTGTTTTTTGTAAATGCTATTCCCTGAGTACTTCCTTTGATGTTTTGGTCACCATGTGTTGCAGGCGAGAAAGATGCAGGAAAGTGGTTGGAAACCGCAGTGGTTTGTGAAAGATAAAGGGAGCGAGACATACCGGTACATAGGAGGATACTGGGAGGCCAGAGAAGACAGCAAGTGGGATGGATGCCTTGATATCTTTGGCCAAGTCCCCAGCGATCCAATGACTGATTAACTTGCAGTTTAGACAGAAACCAAGGTTCTTCTCTTGCAGCTTTTACGGACTATTTTCTTTTCTGTTTCTTATCTGCTTTGGTTTCTTGTTGACTGCTCACAATTTTTTAGCAGCCAAAATGAATTTTAGGGTGTAAAGAGAAGAATAAACAAGTATAGTGCCAACTTTTATAAGAATAAACACAAAAAGTCGCAATCTTCCAATTCTTCCAGTTCATCAAGATAACCGAGTCGTTCTTGTCACCCTTGAGTTTCATCTCAGGTTGCTTAGTTTTCCAAGTGCGAGTGCAACATAACCGACTTGTGTACATGTGATCGGAGAATTTCAGAACTGGCTGAACTTGTTCAAAACCTATCGGAATCGATGGAACCTAGTGCTTCAAAATTTCTCTTTATTTTTGCATATTATCATTATATTCATGTAGTATACGTGTTTTGGAAGATTCATCATCCACCTCTGCCAAGTCGTGCAGGAGCACGGAGTTGGATATCCTATACTGTGCTTGTGCACAAAATCAAGTTAACCTGGGAAGAAATGTATGGCCTCCTATTGCGTTTTATGGCAACTTCTTCATTGTGGCATTTGGCTAAGTACACGGTAGTAGAATAAACGAAATGCAGCTAGTAAAAGAAAGATCTTGGGCAACCAAGGAATAAGTAATTGTGGTTAATTTTCTAATTTGATCTTAAGTCGAGATTATTGACTAGAGAATTTTTCTTAATTGACTCAAGTGGTTAGTCGATTAGGAATCGACCAAAGGTAATATGTTCGTTAAGAAAACGCTCTATTTTGGGAAAATTCATGAAGGTATTTACCGCTTTACTCGTGTAAAATCCAATTCACGTGCAAAATGCATAAACGCAGCAATGTAAAATCCTAATGAGGTCAATCTCTTGTGATTTGAGAGCTTCCCGACCTCTGCGACCCCCTGTAATCTCCCTCTCGCGACCTCTTACCCTCCGCGACCTCCCACGGCCTCTGACGATGTCTGAACACAATCGTCCGAAGCTTCGAGCAGCACGCCATCGACGACCCAAGGCTCCTACTCCAATGATGACAGCTAGCTCCAAGATCTCGCCCTACCCTCGACCCTCGACGGCTCAAGCTCTGAGCTCCACCCTCGTTAGGACTGATTTTCAAGTACTATTTTGCCTTAATTTTGGTCATTGCCCTAATTATGGCCTCGTCGGATCATGCTCTTTTCTTTGAATTTAGGATCAAAAGATGACTCAAAAGTTTTCTATCTTTTCATGAAAGAAGTGTTGGACAATCTGTTACCGGAGATATTGGGGAATTAATCGAATTTAAACATATCAAATTAAATTCAACTTATCTATCAAGATGACCTGAGCTGATAATCTCAGACTGTCAATGAGGTTGGTTTTGCTAAGCTTCCGGTGGTCTGAGTCGCGGAGTCGATGCGGTACGTAGCATAATCGAGAGTCAATCGCGAGTCAGAAAGAGAATTCACCGAGTAAGATGTCGAGGCCTGCGCTCAACGCAGTTTCCTTGAAACAGATTTGCACCACCTCCGGCTGTGCTTCGAGGTTCTCTCGGGTCATCTGTTTCCCAGGATACAACGGCAAAACCACCAACACAACCAAGTACTGGTTGTTCATGGCGAATTGAGAATGCACATGAGTGATATCACGAGTAGTTCAGTCTAGCGGATGCATGACTGAGAGAGTTTTGTGGGAGAACACGGGTGGAGAAAGGTTTGCTCCTTGCTCTTCCTCTTGCTTTCTCTTTCATTGATTTTCCGCTCTACTCTCTGCTCAAGATTCAACCTCCTTATATAGGAGCTCTCACCTTACCTGCGATAAATGATCAAATTATGGTCATTTAATGTTGGGTTTAATATCATCATTGATGAGCTTAATGTCTTCATTAATGTCGAGACATTACGAAATCATTATTAATGAGTTTAATGTCGCCATTAATAATGAGATGTTACAAAATCACCATTAATGAGTTTAATGCCGCTATTAATATTGAGACGTTATGGAATCACTATTAATTTCACATTAATGCTTCCGTTACACTCTTGAGCATGTAGCAAAAAGAGATTCAAGTGGTAATATGTTGGTTTATTCTTTTGGGTAAATTTTGTTTCGACCGGTCTGACATTCGACATGCACAGGTCATGCTCGCACACGAGTCAACCTTGGTTCAGTACAATCCGGGCTCTGGATTTGCACCCACCCCTGTGCACTCATGCGTGAGAGAGTCTCTCCCTATGCATATGTTTATAACATTAATGCATGTGTCATAATTTAAACCAACAATAAAGCCAAGAGACTTTTAATGTGGGACTAAACACATGCATAATAGAGTCTCTTCGTCTCCACCTCTTTATTTCATTCACATTTCCAACAATCCCCCACATGAATGAAAAATAGGGTATATGATATCATTCAACAGTTGAGTCAAATATAGGATAGATAGGTTTTACTCTTTGAACATTTCCTTGTGAAGATTTGTTTGTTTATTGGTTGATAGTAGATGCGATGTCCTTGAACTATTCTGCCGTTTGTGAAAGCATTGACATATCTCACCCAAAACTCTTCCTGATACAACTCAGTTCTCATTAGTGTATTTGTTCTTGGCTATGAACACGCCTGGTTCTGTGAGAAGCTATAAGAATTGTGCCTCCAATTCTTTTCGAAGTTGCCCCACTTCTTTCTCACATAGGTGATCCCTCGAGAGTAGTCATCTACTCTTCTTGATCATTAAAAGTCGTGTGCTTAACCTCCATCCTTCACTGATTCATTGGGTCATTCCCCCATAGTGTGTCTAGTCAATACAAATTAGTTATCCCTTTGAATCTAGTTCTTAGGATCTCCAGTCAGCATAGGTTGGGTGTCCTCTGCACTGATCACTGACAACAGCATCAAGCCATTCCTCGTAATGAGCTCGCAACTAACTCTCGATTTAACCCTTTGGTTAGCGGATCAGCTAGGTTATCCTTTGACTTCACATAGTCAATAGTGATAACTCCCATTGAGAGTAGTTGTCTCATGGTATTATGTTTATGACGTATATGCCTAAACTTACCATTATACAGATGACTCTGTGTCCGGCCAATTGCTAATAGACTATCGCAATGTATGCAAATTGTCAGCACCGATTTTGGCCATCTCAGAATATCTTCTAAGAATTGTTATGGTCATTCAGCCTCTTCACCATATTTGTCAAGAGCTACAAACTCAGATTCTATCATTGATCTGGTTATTACGGTTTGTTTAGAAGATTTTCAAGAAACAGCTGCATCTCCTAGAGTGAATACATATACACTCGTAGACTTGGAGTCTCTTATGTCGGATATCCAACTCGCATCGTTGTATCCTTCAATCACAGTGGAATATCTAGTATAGTACAGTTCATATTCATGAGTATACCTTAAGTACCTTAGTATTCTTGTTATCCCTTTTCAGTGCTCAAAACTGGGATTACTCGTGTATTTACTTAGTTTACTTACTACGTAGGCCAAGTCTAGCCATGTACAACTCATCAAGTACATCAAACTTCCAATCATTCGAGAGTACTTTATCTAAGAGATACTTTCACTTCGATTTTTTAATAGATGTTGACTCGTATTTATCGGCTTTCGTGCCAACGCAGTATCATCCTAGGTGAATTTCTCAAAAATCTTGTCCACGTAATGGGACTGACTAAGAATAAGTCCTTCTGTCATTATAAGAATTTTGATTCCTAGAATTACATCAGCCAGACACATGTCTTTCATGTCAAATCTTTCATGTCAAATCTTGAGTTCAACATATCTTTAGTGGATTTGATTATCTTATCATTACTCACAATGATAAATATGTCATCTATATAGGATCGAAAAGAATTTAGATATCTCCACAATGACATGATATTGCCCACTTTGGGCCTAAGCCCTCATGATTTTTGCTCTTGGGCTCTCCCCAAAAGGCCTCATGCCAATGGAGATATCTTTTTTCTTATAAACCTATGATCTTTCTCATATGTTTTCAATGTGGGACTATCTTGCAACCTTGCAACCTCAACAATCTACATATAGACACAAGATGACGTAGTCATTCTCTGTGACTTTTATGTAGACACATTTATCAAATTCATTAATCTTGAATCCACATTCCTTCATGGCATTATCAAATTTCTCATATCACTGCTTTAGTGTTTGTTTCAAGCCATATAATGACTTTACCAATCTATAAACTTTATTTTTCTGTCTTGGCACAGGAAACCCCTCAGGTTGCTCCATGTAGATTTTCTCTTCTAAATCCTCATTTAGAAATGCTGTTTTTACATCCATCTGATGTATTTTAAGATTTCATAGAGCGGCAATAGCCAACAATACTCTAATGAAAGTTATTCTCGACACCGAAAAATACGTATCAAAGTAATCAAGGCATTTTCGTTGTTGGTATCCTTTGATTACCAATCTGGCCTTGTATTTATCAATTGTGTCTTCTGACTTCATTTTCTTCTTGAAGATCCACTTGCAACCTAGTGGTTTACTTCCCGGAGGAAGATCCACAAGTTCTCAAGTGTGATTTTGCAAGATAGATTCTATTTCAGATGCAATTGTCTCTCTCTCCAGTGAGGTCCATCAAAAGAGCCTACAACTTCTGAGTAACTTCGGGGATCACTTTTCAACATGAAAGTGATAAAATCTTATCCATAATATTTTCCTACTCGAGCTCTTTTACTCTGTCTAAGCTCAACTTCGACTGGTTCATCATCTTTTTCTTCTCCTTATATTTCATATGCATGTTTTGAGAGGCTAGCATCCTCTCGGGTTTTATATGGAAACACATACTCGAAGAACGAGACATTTTTCGATTCGATTATTGAGTTCTTGTGTATCTCCAGTATGTGTGACTCATACACACAAAAATGATACACGGTGTTGTTATGTGCATACCCAATGAATATGCAATCAACAATCTTTGGTCCGATCTTAATCCTTTTAGGATCAGGCACCAAAACTTTGGCAAAATACCCCCACATTCGTAAATATTTGTAGGATGTTGCCTTCCATTCCACAACTCATAAAGTCTCTTATCTATTTTCTTCCGGAGCACCTTATTTAAAAGGTAATTGTTGGAACCCAAGGTTATTTTGATGTGATCAAACAAGTTAAGTTAGGTCCTGTTTGGTTTAACCCCTGTGTCTAAGTGTGCAGGAGCACAGGAAGTCGAGCGGAAGACGCAGCTAGTGAGAAGGACGACACGGGAGAGAGCAGACGGGCTCGATGCGTCCGAGGGACGAGGTGCCGTGGAAGAGTACACCGGTGGACTAGAAAAACGTACGCGACGTTCGAGAGACGAGAAGCCGGAGAGGAAGATTGCTCGAGGAGAAGGTCAAAAATTAGGTTCGGGTGAGCCCTATTTCGGATGGCCGAGATCACCCAAGCAAGCGGAATCGGAGTGGAAGACCTGGACTAAGGCGAGCAGAACCGGAGCAGAGGGCCCGGACCAAAAAAGTCAACCATGTTGACTTTTATGGGTCCGGGCGCCCCGAGCCATTCCGGGCGCCTGGAGTTCGGACGCCCGAAACCCTTCCAGGCGCCCGGAAGTCAACTCTTATCAGATTCGATGTGTCCGTTGATCGATGCATCGGGGATAGAATTCTATCCCACTCTAGGCGTTCGGAACAGTGCTATAAATATAGCTCTGTTTTTAGTAGTTCAGACAACAACTTGTAATTTATTTCTTTCTGTTCTACTTTCATTTGTGAGCTGTTAACGTTGTAAGAGGCTACTCCGCCCGAAGGAGATCATCATAAAAGTGCGCTTTATTTTCCTTGGATTAGCAATCTTCTGATTGCAAACCAAGTAAGACTCCTTGTGTTTCTGTCTCAGTAATTAGTCTCTTAGTTTTTTATTACAAGTGTTCTTTATTAAGCTATAAGTCGAGAAAGGGTTGAGTTTATTTTTACAGGGCAATTCACCCCTCCCCTCATGTCGGCCACCAAGGGACCAACAGTAATTAGCTGTTAACACAGCTTCCCCCCACATGAACTCTAGCAATCTAGAACTTAATAGAAGAGCATTCATCATCTCCTTTAGAGTTCGATTCTTTCGCTCAACAACTCCATTTTGCTGAGGAGTATAAGGAGCTGTAATTTCGTATCTGGTCCCATGTTCAACACACAACTCAGTGAACGGTGATACATATTCACTGCCTCGGTCACTTCGAACCACCTTAATCTTCCTATTAAGCTGATTTTCAACCTCATTCTTATAGAGTGTAAATTTCTCTATAGCTTCATCCTTACTTTTGAGAAAATACACATAATAGTATTTTGTGTTATCATCTACAAAAGTGATGAAGTATTTATTCCCACCACGTGTTGGTGCACCTTTGAGGTCGCACATGTCAGTGTGAATTAGCCCAAGTAGTTCATTGCTTTTTCAATATGTTGAAAGGATAACCTTGTCATTTTTATTTCAACACAAATCTCACACTTGTGTTTTGGGTAAAGATGAAATATAGGTATGCTTTGCATGTTTATTAATCTACACAACACATCGTTGTTAACATGTCCTAGTCTACCATACCACAAACATGAAGACTCAAGCATATGAGTAGAAGAGTTTTCATTTTTATTTATCTTAGGCCTAATGGTCATTACATTGAGCTTAAACAGCCCATCAAATACATAGTCTCTTCCTACAAACATTCCATTCTTAGATGACACAACTCTGTTTGACTCAAAAATAATGCGAAAGTCATGCTTACTTAGCAGTGATCCGAACACTAGATTCTTTCGAATCTCCGGAACATACAACAAATTATTCAGAGTAAGGTCCTTGCCTGAGGTCATCTTTAGCACCACTTTTCCTTGGTCCATTATGTCTGAGGTTGCTGAGTTCCCTATGAACAGCTTGTCTCTATTGACTTCTTCAAAGTTGTGGAGCATCTCCTTATTGTAGTACACATGTTTGGTAGCTCTAGTATCGATCCACCATTGCCGCGAATTTGAACCCACCAGGTCCAACTCAGAGACCACAACACAGAGGTCATCCATTTCTAGTCTCTCGTTCATATTGGTCTCTTGCTTCTTCTTCAGCTTCTTGCACTTCGAAGATTTGTGACCCACTCTATCACAGTTGAAGCACTTCCTAGAGAACTTTTTGCTAATGCCTCCTCTAGGTCCCATCTTGGAAGACTTGGGGTTCTTCTGTTTCGAACTTTGACTGTACTCGACCACGTTGGTTTTCATAGTAGCCTGAGAGAACAACTTTCTCTCTGAACTCTTGTTGTCTTCTTCGATGCGAAGTCTAATAATGAGTTCCTCCACATTCATCTCTTTCCGCTTGTCCTTCAGGTAATTTTTAAAGTCCTTCCAGCTGGGAGGCAGCTTCTCAATGATAGCAGCCACTTAAAGTATTGATCAGTGTCTACTACTTTAGTATGTTTCCTATTGGCTATGAATGATTCGGTCTATGGAGCATAACTAGGAAAGCGACTGATTAAAATGAATAGATTTTAACTAAAAAGGAAAATTAAGATTAATTTACATCTGTGACATTTATTCACTGGTACCAGTTACATTTTTTGTTCAGTACATAAAATGTAATTGTGAATAATTTGTTTAATTGGAGATGTTGAACATGCTCTTGACATATAGTCAATATGAGGGATTAGAGATGTTCATAATAATGTAAATAATTTAATTTGCGGTAAAGACAAGTCATTGATATCTCTGATTCGTTCTAAAGAACAGTTATGTAAGGTGTAACAATCTTCTTAGCAATAAATGCTCAATATGCTTGTTGTCGCACAAACCATTTTCCCTAATGTATGAAATGGATGTTCTTATTTGGTCTTTGTGACTAATTAATTTTACTCTGGTCTTTGTTACTTGATCGTCAAATAGTCTATGTGACTTATTTGGTCTTTGTGACCAATTAATGTTTGGCTTTAGCATTATGACATGATCACCTTGTAGTATATGTGACTGTCATGGTCTATGTGACCAGAAAACTTTTTTGGATTGATTTGGATGAGTGGGAGATGTTGGACGTTGCATCAGTTGCAACGTCAAGAAGATGAAGGGGTGCTCATTCACCTTCATCTTCCTCCATTGAAAGCCATCAAAGCATCGGTTAGTAACCGATGTTTTGCTTCCTATTTAAAATGACGTCCAAGAGCAATCGGTGTATTGGGCAAGAAAAAAAGGGGAGAGGCGACGGTGATCAGTGTCGGTCGAGCAAAGGAGAACGTCCGAGAGGCTGGGGATTTGGCTCGTGAACCTTGAAGCACTTTCTGGTTACCCGTGATCGTGCTTTCGACAGTAACGACGTACAAAGACTTCTTCGATTTCTTTGGGAGATCACTGTGAGTTATTTACAATTTAATTTATGTTCTTTGTTTCATGCTCTCAAAGATACAACAGACCTGCTGCGGAGGCCGCAGGCTCTTGCGCTTGACGCTCGGCCAGCGCCTGTTGTTGATGTTGTTCGACTATCTTCGCCTCTCGGGCTTGTATCAGCGTGTCAAGCTCTTCTTGTGTCAGTGTCACCATTGTGAATCGTCTAACGTCTTCCATCTTCTCGTTCGGATGCAGGTTACGTTTCCACATACGGCGCTAAAATGTTCCTATCCGAAAGCATGAAGCTAGAAAGCCGGGGATGTGGTGGCTCTACCGACTGGATGAAGACCTCGCTCCTCTCTGTAAAACAAAACCAAACCAGGGAAGGGATCCCCAACGTTGGCCCTCCGACGCTCAAGTTAGAAATAGAAGAAGAAGAGAAAGTGAAAGTACTAGGGATAGAGATTAATCTTTCCTTTCTTCATACCTATCATACTCTTTTATACCTGTCTTAGTGACCCTTCATATTCCCCTATTTAATAATATTAATTTACAAACAGAAAACATCTTTGTCTTGGCTTCTCCGTATTCAATGATAGATGGAGTGTTCTCTTTTATTTTCTCTTTCCCTTATTTAGTATCCGTTTTTTTCCTCTTTTATTATATTAGTTCATTATTCACTGTCAATGGCATACCCCGAGCCGGACGGATGTCCCACTCGGCCCACTTTTCTGTCGATCGACCTATGTATCCCCATCTCACTCGGGCTACGCGGTTGAGCCACGTTGACCGTCTTGACTTTAGCATTCACTGAGGCCATTAACCCGTGCCTTGTGGGCTCGTCCTTACCATCGCATCAAAGGATGTGACTTTTTCTTATGGTATGACCCAGAACCGTCAGAGAGAAATAAGGTAATTATTAATGAGTTGAAGAGAAATAATAAAAAAAATTAAAATAAGAGATTAGTGAATTAAAGAAATATGCTAGTTATGAGAGTGCAATTGAATATAATGATGTTCTAAATGATGAGAACAACAATCATGTAACTATGCAGTTGAGTGATGAAATATGTTCATTGAATAGGAAATTTAGAGTTGCTATAGTTATAGTTGTATGTTCTTGGATTGTGATGATGGAGATGTGGTTGATGTAACTTGTTTTGTGATATAACTTGACATTGTGATATAACTCTTAGTGATGTAACATGTTTTGTGCTTACAACTTATAGGTCGAATCCAGTAGTACTGTTTAAGTTTGATAGAAATTTCGTGCGCTGAAAGTAGATTTGGACTTGCCTCTTCATGTGATTGCCATCTACGGCATTGTCGGAATTAGTAGACCACACTTTCTCAATTGATCTTCAATCATTTCTATGGGAGAGATCAAATGGAGGTTTCCCTAAAGTAATGTTCTACTTTCCCTAAAGTAATGTTGACAACTGGGAGATCGTCCTAAATGAAATGCTAGCTCTGGAAGTCAAACTCTAGCACTCATCTAATCTTGTCGAGTCAAATTACCATCACTTGAACTACCTGAAAGTAGTGCTCTTCCATGTTGCCTTTTAATACTGTTCTTTAGGCTCTTATAACATGGATAAGTGTCTTCGATGAAATTGCAGAAAAGTTACATGATCACCGAACCAATTCATGCATGATGCATCTATGAATTTTTTTGAACTATGATTGCCATGTTTCAACAGCAAATGATGTAATACCTCATAAGGAGCAAGATTACTGATAGGAATTATGATGCACATCTAAATATATTAAAGTGTGGTTCCCCTCCAACCATTGAGATAGTTATGCAAGCCGAACTAGAACTTGAAATACAAACATCATACAAGAGAGGGAAACTGATTTAACATAGCAAAGAGTTAGCAAGAAGATGAACAATTCTGCAATTTTTAAACTACTAGTCAACGCATGTCTTACCATTTTAAGACCAACGAAGAACTTATAACTCTTGAATTTATGAAAGAATAAAGGAACTATTCATAATCTTATTTCAATCATCTATGTTCAAATCCTTATTTGATCATCTTTAAATTTTCTTACCTCAATAATTTTGCATCGAAAAGTTGATGCAAGACGACACTGGAAAAAAAAATGAATCACTAGATTCACAAGTAACTCCACCAACATCCATCCAAACACTAGGGTACTGCTGTTATAAGAAGAAAAACATTGCAACTCTAAGTGATACCCAATACCCATCTAGTACATAGATTCCCCAACAAGGAAAAGAATAAATATTTAAATATACAAGATAATTGAAACTTTAAACAACAATCTAAATTAGTCTCCTCAACAGTTTCACAAATTTTCACTTTTGGGTCCCCAATACCTACCTTTTGTAGCATTATTCCAAGTAATTTGTCGGAAAATAATCAAGATGAGATGGTTGATGCAACTATAACATAGTAGTAAAGTATTATCAAGTATATACTCAATAGTAAACTATTAAAAAAAATAAGCTAAATGACTAAATGATGTAATTTGTATGAAAAATAAATACTAGTAGTAAACTAGGCCATCTAATAAAAAATTATGAATTTGTATAAAAAATAAATACCTGAGAAAGTTGTGATGTCAATAATGATGGAAATTGAATCTTAGTCATACTCAAACTATCAACAGAGCTATCAATTATTGGCACAGAATTTATAGGCTAAACCAAGAAAATAAAATACAGTCTTAGATAGTTATAACATAAATTATCTTAGATTAACATAAATAAAATAAATGTCAACTTGATGATTGATCATGTCACATTGTACGCTAGGCATACTAGAAATAGTTTGATCTACACTCTGTGTTATACAAAAAAAATTAGAATTATTTAAGTTGTTCAAATTTAACAACAAATAATATCAAATAAAAAAATTGGAAGTTATGGAGTATAAACCATTACAATTGTTGAAGTTTGGTTTGTTTTCCTCGCTGTTTTTCTTTTCCTTGAAATCTTCTCTAACCCACCTTTCAACCTCTTATCTGAGACGATTTTCTTCTTCGTTTTAATTCCTTTCACTCTAGTAGAGTTCCATTCATTATAATCAAATTCCCAGGATTCTTGGTTCACTTTTAATTATTGGACATTTGATTCATTAACTTGTACCTTATCATCCACAATCTTACACAAGCTCAACATAGCATCTTTAACAACCTTGTAAGTGCCATCCCATTTTGCTGCTTTGGTAACCAATCAAATATTCAACCCACACAGCTCTTTGTATCTCATGTTTTGAAGTACTTTTGGATCGAAACTAGCATTGTTGGCCATTGAATCATTAACTCCAAAATATCCTATTTTTGCTTTTCTTGTCTACCTTTTCAATACATACTCACTTGGGATCTTCATGATATTTTTGTACGTAAATATTTCCAGAATATGAGAATACAAAATTCCAACAAATTTATATTTTCTATAGCTACACTCAATATTTTCAAATTTCTTATCAAGTGTAACTATATAATGGTTTTTTTAGGAGGAGTAACTTTATATTTTGTAAATGTATCAACATTCTCATAAATTTCTAGACTAGAATTATGAGATAAGCACCACTCCTGTTGAAAACACTTGTATGACTCAGGAGTATAAATTTCATTAGCATGCTTTAAAATCTCAATTGGAAACATTAAATATGGAATAGTTGTACTTGATTTGAAATAAGCTTTTAATTTCTCATATCGATGATCATCAAGGAGTCTTTGGAAGTGATTGAAGAAGTCTAAAAACTTGTGTTTATAAGTGATGTACTTTTTCACAATACTATTCATGATTTCACTTCTTTGGATTGTAGTCATATCCACACAAAATATTTGTTGTTCATATACTAAAACTTATTTTTCCTTTATGTTGTACATATGCCTCAACCAATCATTGTCTTCAAGTGCATACTTGGCCAACATCATGTTTCATATTGAAATAAAATCTTCTTATTCATCAAAATCATATACACATGAGGTAAAATCTTTAGCAAAGTCTCTAAATTGAGAAAAAACTCCACTCAAATGTATGACGACATTTTAACAAATGTGTCAAATGCATAAATGATGATGTGTTTCAGGCCATCTGGAAGCTAACGTCTTTGCCATTGCTACATCTTGATCTGTAAGAATAGTAGTTGATTTTTTTTCTCACCCATAGCTCTAGTTAATATATCAAACAACCACTCACAAGTCAAACTGGTTTCATCATATAATAAAGTTGTACCAAAAAGTATAGATTGTTTATGATGATTAATACCTACAAATAATGTAATTGGGTGGCCTTCATTATTCTTTCTGTAGGTTATATCAAAACAAATAACATATTCAAAATTAGTATAATCAGCTATCATCTTAGCATCAAACCAAAAAATATTAGTAATCAAATCATCTTCATCAACTTGAATAGTATAAAAAAATTAGAATCGTCAAGCTGCATTTTCTACAAATACTCCAATATACCCCTTATATCCCCAACTTTCATATTTATTGTTCTTTTATATTGCAAGTAGTTTTTGTAATCCTTAAGAATAAATACTAAATTCTAACTCTCACCTACTTGCCTCACCATAAGATCATGAAATGCTTTTGAGGGATTTCTACATCACTTGTCATCTCAATTTGTATCGCTGAAGAAGAAGATATATTCCTATGACTTCTATAGAGGTGTTTTGTTTAGACTTGAGAGATAATGATTATGCTCTTTAACAAATTACACCATATTAAGCTTGTCTTTTTTCCGATTACTAATCTTCATTTTAGCCTTACAACCAAATCTTGTTCACTACGACTTGTTTTGATATAAAGATCTCGTTTGTCTTTTCCTTTTTTTACCTTGGACACAATAATAAAAAAAAACCCTATTAAGTAATTTACTCGATTTATCATTGTGAATTTTACCTCTCCTTACACCAAATCCAACCTTTTTAGCATATGACAAATAAAATTGATATGCATTTTCTTTTGTCTCAAATTCCAGCCCCATTTGTGGTATATCCAAATTTGTTTCAATGTTCAAGCCTATAAATCAAACAAACAAAGCAAAATGGCTAAAAATAAAAAAATTGATATACTGAAGCTTAATACATTCGCAATCTGAATCTTATTATCTTCATCAATAACATCAGAGTCACCTTCCCGACTATCTTCATTTCCTTCAAAATTCAAAGGACGATAACTCATAGATTCACCTTTCATGATAATTACTTTGATCCTGCAGGAAAAAATAACGAATTTAGGGCTAAAAAAATAGCGATAAAAGAAGCATATAAAAACATCAAATTTATGTCAAATTTCTGCATGTCCAACTTCTCTTTAGTTATCAAATCTTCGGATCCTCCCAAGAACAGCAATTAACTAAGAAGAAGACTTTTTGTCTCCCAAGAATAGCAGTGTAGAGCTCAGAGCTTGGGTCGTCGGGGTCGATGGCAGGGTAGAGCCTCAGAGCTGGCTATCCTCATAGGAGTCTGAGGCTTGGATCGTCAAAGGTGTGCTGCTCGGAGCTTCGGACGGTTGTATTCAAACGTTACCGGAGGTTGCAGGAGGTCGCAGAGGGTCGGAGGTCGCGGAAGGGAGATCACAAGAGGTCGCAGAGGTTGCGAGAGGCCATTGGAGGTCACGGATCGTGAGAGGTTGACCTCATTAGGGTTTTGCGTTGTTGCGTTTCTACATGCATGTGTTTGCATGTGAATTGGATTTAAATGAGTTATGTGGTCTTGGCCTCTTGGGGGATAAAAGGATGCGGTCTAGAGGATCCGCGCTGATTAAGAAATGGGCTATGCCTGGTTTGGATCATGTTGCAAGCAACCTGACTTGTTTGACAACTCTAATATTGACCGGAAATTTTTTATTCCTTTGAACACATAGATTTGTAGACTAAATGCTTGTGCTTGTTTGATCCTCCAATATAAGAAAATTTGATCCAACTTTGAAACAAAACAATCCTGTCCAGTTTTTATTATTTACTATTTTTTTTAAAAAAAAAATTGTGCCTAAGAATAAATGAATAGCCTCGGCCACTAACACCCATCTCAAATGTTTTAACCTCATCATCAGCACACTCGCAAGTCGCAATGATACCCTAAACCTTTTCCGGTAACCCTAAACCCCTAAACCCCATTCCTGCAACCCTACAACCCTAAACCCCGTTCCTCCACCAAGCGAATAATCGTCTCCAGTGGCAGGCCAGAAAAAAAGCCTGTGACGAAGATCTCCAACAATATATGCCCGATTCAATTTGTCTCCTCGTTGCTGTTCCATGTGTCGCAGCGCCGTTCGTTGAATATCAACTATTAAGATACTGCAACATGAATAAGATGCAGTTTCGAAGATATCGGCGACAGATGTTGATGCATGGGAGCGTGGCTTCCTGTCCAAAGGCGTCACTTTTGCTTCAAAGAGGGGCATCCATATATTTCCCACTACTACTACTACTTCTTCTTCTTCTCTCTGTCTCTCTTTTGCTTTCCTTTTCATTGCTTTTTAGTTTAATTATGAGAAAATTGGAAGCTGAATGAGAAGAAGACAAGCGAATTAACAGTGTGAGAGGAAGAGAGTCTGAGCAGTGGCAGGCGAGTGCGGAGGGAGGAACGAACAGGAAAGAATATCATCATATCGCATTCCATTTATCGAGAACAGCTAAGTTTGATGCCTCTTTTTCTTTTACTTTTTTTTTCTTTTCAAAATCAAAACCGAATGTATTCAATAAATTGCAAACGGTGATTTTGCTCGCTCGAATATATTTCATCGTCGGTCCCACGCACACTAAGTTAAAGAGAGATAAATTATGGTACCGAACGTCAAGAAAATGAATCTACAAGAATCGACCATTGCCTAATGAAATAATTTACTATCCGAATATCAACTCGCCTACTCCTATGGGAGTAAATCAATTGTATTCAAAATGATGACAAAAAAGGATTCATTCATCCCAAAATCTCCGTCAGCCGCCCTCAAAAAATGTGGAATCATCACATCAATGACCCCCCTAGAGCTGGTCCCACGGATATGGAAGGAGGTAAATGCAGGTACACAACTGAAAGCGCATGACCGAGACGCTAACGGAAGATGTCCTTAAGTCAATACGGATCAAGTAAATTATGAATGACTATCCGTCTTGGGCAGTTGAATAATGCACAGAAGAGAGCAGACACCAAGTTACTAACTAAGATTTGACCTTAAATCTTATGATGACAATTAACTGTTCATCCTAAACGGACAAAAATAATGATTATCTTTATCATGATTGTTTAAAATGATACGATGAGTGGTGATTTAACTAATTGATACAATTAAACTACTAATCTAGAATTTTTTTTAAAAAAATAAAAATAATAAAAAATTCAAATCATTTTAAACAATATATATATATGATTCGGTGATAACTCAGGAGGGTCCACCTCCAGAGAAGTTCAACGTTTTGATGGTCGCCAAAGTCAAGAGGTGGTCAGCTATTAAACTAGCCGATCGGAAGGACCTTCGCCCCCGGTCGGTCAGAAGAATTCGGAGGGGGTTGGACGAACCTACGACGCACCGAGGCAAAGGGCACTCAAGCCGATCGGACTAGACATAGGCATAGGAGGTCAAAGAGATGGTTGGTCGGACAGATCAAAGGAAGTACAGTTGGACCAACAGCCGATAAATGAGACAGGAGATACGTGCCAACATCCTTTTGGGAGTTGGTGCCGCCGACTGACAGCGCGGATGGACAGGAGATCGTACGGAAGAAGATCTCGCTGCCTAGGCAGAGATACGTTTGCCCTGTTATGGTAAGATGTCAGTGACCCTTATTTGATGTTCGCTTTTTGGGAAAGTTTGGGAATGCACATCCACTCGGAAAGCGTGTAGTCTGCCCGTCGAAGCTCTATATAAGGAGAGGAGCAGCCATCCGCGGAGGTACGCATACACGTCTTCTGGAGCCACTATTCATTGCTTCATCTTTGCCTTCTCGATTTTCCTTGCTTGTAGGTGTGTGACTTGAGCGTCGGAGGGCCGTCGCCGGGAGCCCCCTCCCGGCTTGGCACTAACGACTTGTGGTTGCAGAAACGGAGGAGCCGCAGCGAAGACGAAGAATCACCTCAACATTACTTTCAGGTTGCCATCTACTCAGCTTCAACACAAGATCAATATATATATATTGAATATTTTTTTTTGTAAGTTGTCATTATCTAGCGTGACCTACAAGTTATATTGCTAAGCCTAACATAAGATACCTTCAAATCCCATGGGATGTGACATAAGTCATTGTGAATCTTTTTATTCATTTCTATAACAAAATTGAAAGTGATATAGACTTGTGACCCCTGCATCATTATCTGCAGGTCCGGCTTTAAAAAGACAGGAATAATATATAATTTTTATATAATTTTAGCATCATTAATCAACTGCTTTTCCGCCTGAGATATAATTTTTAATTCACGTCATACAAAGTTAGTTATACTAATTAAAGTGACATAGTGCCCAGAAAACTAAAAGGTTCTAATGAAATCGTTGGAGAATGGAACATAAAACACTCCATCTAGAAATTATTATTTTATTAGGTCATGAAAACTAATTAACTAGCTAACTAACAATTAGTGGAATATTTAAACAAAGCGATCGATAGGGATTTCCCAAAAGGGAAATCCCTGATTCTGAAAGGATCATCCCACTTTTGGCAACATCAATCATCACTCATTTACCCTTTTTAATATATTTATTTATGTTCCCTTTCGTGTCCGTACGTCTATGGCTGCAGCTTTAATATTCTTCCCTTGTGAGATCGATGAACGATCTCATCGTCGTCTTCTTAATTACGTACGTTAATGGCGCATTAACAGATAGACCGCCGCAGCGCGTCGCCAATCATCACCTGAAGCGTAACGTGATCTCACACGCCGCTCGCTGACGCCATGCATGCCCAGCCGCCTGCATGCTGCGATCGATCATCGCTGGCACGGACACTTGCAGCCTCGATCAGCGTCGCCACCGCTTCTATCGGCTCCCACGCCCCCTCGTTGTCTCCATCTGGAGCCAAGCCTCCATGAGCCAAGGGCTCATAGGTTAACTGGACTTGGAGAAACAAATAACGTGAGAGAAAGTTGTCCGGGGCGTTGGCGTTGACGACGGCGAGTAGATCAGCCATAGGGATGAATATTATTAAGGGCAATCTCTAAATTGGTTTATGTTGTACTTCCCATTTATCCCATAAACGAATTAGAAAGGAAGACTATTGGCTTATAATATTGTATGTCATATTTTATTTTTTTTATTATTATTTTGTCACATAGATTGTTGGATGAGGTGGATAGAATATTGATCGAATCGCTATGGCTCGGAGAGGGTATACTGAGATGATTTTTATATTGACCAAGTCGTCATAAGTCCTCTGGTCAACACTACCGCCACATTACCTCGGTCTCTAGTACCCTGATACTCGAGGCAAATCCAACAAATATATAAGCAGCTGAATACTAGTAGAATAATGAAATAAATATAGAGTGAGTACGGTAACATACCCTGGTCCAGGGAGGCGCCCTCCAGTGGATCGATGAGCTGGTCGGGATGCTGCTCGAGTTGTTGTAACTCAGAAGAGTAGATGACTCTGAGCAAGGATGAAGAGATGATCTGATGGCACCTAGTTAAGTGTGACCTGGATCCGGAAGACGACATACAAACCGGAACCTAGCAATGACACGCAGACCGGGATATGACATCGGCACGTAAGCTGAGATAGGACATCAGCATGTAGGCCGGGAAATGATAGCGGCACGCAGGCCGGGCTACAATGACGGGTCAGAACACGACACACGGGCTGAATAGTAATAACAGCGCGAATAGAAATAACAGCGCGAAGGGTTGAACATCATATTAGCATGAAGCTAGAACACAACAACGGCTCGATGACCGAAACAAAATAGAGACTAAGACTCCGAGAGACGAGCTTGTCGAGTGGTCAAATCCGACAACGGCAAGAGAGGCGGTGCTATGACATCCTGGAGGAGACTGGTTGTGGATGCAGCGGAGACCGACTATGGCACAAAGGTGGTAGTCGGCTGTAGCGCGATGATGACACGCTCGACGCTAGAATGGGTCGAGAGTAGCAAGCAGCAGCCACTGAAGGGCGGCTGTCGGTGTGCCGGCGAACTTAGAGATGGAGGGAGGAGGAGCGTGTACTATCGGCGCACAGAGGGGGAGGCGGTGACGTCGTTCGGTTGTGAACAGCGGAGAGGAAGCTGCCGGCAGGCAATTGTGGATGTCGGAAAGAAGAGAACGGAAGATGCACCGTCGGCCAACTAGAGACGAGGTAAAAGAGGTGGTGTTTACGTGAGGGATCAGCAACGTGCGTTGAGGGACGAGGGATGCAGCGACAGCGTCCAGTGTCGGCGCCCGAAGGCCTATCCGACAGTGGAGCCGGTTGTACGCATGCGGGGAGGTGACGGTGAAGCGTGCGGCGAGCAGCAAGTGAGACGGCGAGCACTCATTACCAGCGACCTGGTCACAAGAGAGAGAGGAAGGGACGACGGCATCCTCGCGTAGGTCTGCGCAGTGGCGGTGGCGTGAGGAGGAGGGTGCGGCGTGATGGAGGAAAGGGGCAACGCACTCATACGACAGAGGCAACGACAGTGAGGGGGAGTCAGTGGTGTGAGTAGGGCGACGGTGCATCGGCATCGCCAACCTCAGCAGTGTCGGCGTGGAGGAGGAAAACGCGGCCCTCTCCTTCGTGGACCCTTTGGCAATGGAAAAAACGCTCCCCCCCTCTCGGGCGACGTCGTCATCTTGCGAGAGAGCGAGGCCGAGATAGAGAGGAGGAGGGGGCAGAGGTGGCGTCGCATGGTGGCTTGAGCGCCGACCGAAGGCGAGGGTGGCATCCCATGCACCTCCTCCTGGCGAAGGACCAAAAAATCCCCTGTTCCTGGTGGCGGCGAGCCTCAGGAACGAAACCCCTTTCCTTCGTCCAAACCCTTCGACCTAAAAGGGGTCTCTACAGTGGAATCCCCAAAATGCTCTGCCTCCTTTTCCTTTTTCCTAATGGATCCCCCTCAATACCTCCGTATCACAAGCCTCCCTTCCAAGTTTAGTCGAAGGAGATGCAAGTCCGACTGACTAGACCAAGCCTAACGTGAAGCCGAATTGCTCTTGAATGTATAGTCAGATTGCTGGGCTTGTCATATAACGTCGAACGAGTAACGATAGTGATGCCTAGCAAGTTACTGAAACAATACCAATCACGTGACAAAAAATAATGTTGAGCGCATGTCGAGCAAGCGATTGATCGGATGCGGAGTGAGAGACCAAGAGATATCTAGAAGACGGTCGGGCAATGCTAAGTAGAGCGATCAGGCGATTATGCAAATGTCAACCAAGAAGTAAAAAACAGATGCCAATCGGGCGACGAATGCAGGGCAAAGTGACGAGTGGGTGGCGAGTACCGGGCAAAACCACGAGTGAGACGCGAACAATGAGTGGTAAGCAGAGCGGCGAATGCAGGGTAGAGCAACGAGTGAGATGCGAACGATGAGCGTCGGGCAGAGCGACGAATGAGGCGTGAGCGATGAATGAGATGAATGTCGACCAGGCGACGAGTGTCGAATAGAGTAGCAAGTGAGATCAGTACTTGATCAAGGAGAGAACCCAGCCGACTAGTCATTGTGCCCGACCGAGAGGTTGTTGGCCATGAGAGCCCTGCTCACTTATAACTCGCTCTTGGGCAAGAATCCGGAAAGTCGACCGAGAGAATTTGATTGAACGGCCGAATGGTACCCAGCAGATGCCCAGCGAACAGAAGAATGCCGAGTGTGCGTATAAACATAACAAAGTAATAGACCGAATAGTGTCGAGTGGGAGATCAAAGAAATGTCAATTGAGCTCTCGGGAGAACACAGGCAAGGTGAAAGACGATGGGCGAGCGGTGTCGAACGCGCAACCAAGAGAAACATTGAGCGATAGGCCAACCGGAATAAAGTGAGTAGCCGAGCGAATGGTCGGGTGATACTAATTGAGAGGCTACGAAGATACCGACCAGAGGACCAAAAGAATGCCAACCGGGCATCCAAGAGAAAGTCGATCAAGCGTCCGAGTGGTACCAATGAGTGGTCGAGCGAATAGCCAAACGATACTGATCGAGCGGCTACGAAGATGTCGACTGAGTGATCGAAAAAATGTCGAACGGGCGACCAAGATAATGCTGAGTGGGTAGACAGAGGACAGGGAAGCAGAGCTGAGCGTGCGACTGAGATAATGCCGAATGGGTAGACAAAGGACAGGTAAGCAGAGCTGAGCGCGCGACCAAGATAATGCTGAGTGGGTAGACAGACGACAGGTAAGCAGAGCCAAGCGCACGACCGAGATAATGCCGAGTGGGTAGATCGAGCGACAGTAAACCGCGATCGGGTGATCGAAAAATGTCGACCGAGAAATAGAAACAATGTCGAGCAGAACCTAGAGGTTGATGGCGAATGAGAGCGAAACTCGTAAGCTGAGCCGTAGTGAATCCTATAAACAGAGTAGGCGTGGAGCCCGTGAGAATTGAAGGCGAATGGGAGCAGAGCCCTTGAGCCGAGCAAGCGCAGAGCTCGTGAGCTGAGCAGGAGCAAATTCCAAGAGATTGAAAGGCACAACGTCGATGCACCGAACGAGCGCGAAGTCCTTTGAAGGTGAATGCAAGAGGGGGCCAAACCGGGGATCTGAGTGGGCGCGAAGCCCGTGAGCCAAGTGGGCGTGAAGCCCGTGACCTGAGTGACGAGTGGAATGAGTGCTGATTGAGCGGCGAGTGAAACGAGTACCTGACCAGGGAGGAGACCTGATCGGCCAGTCGATGTGCGTGTGGGTAACGCACACTTATAACTTGCACTGGGGGTGAGAGTCTGAAATGTCGACTGGGAGGTCGTTGGTTGCGAGAGCATGCTCGCTTATAACTCGCGCTGAGGTGAGAGTCTGAAATTCGATCGAGAGGTCGTTGGTCACGAGAGCATGCTCGCTTATGACTCGCACTGGAGTGAGAGTTTGGAACTCGACCGAGAGGTTGTTGGTCATGAGAGCAGACTCGCTTTTAACTTGCGCTGGGGCGAGAGTCTAGAATGTCGATCGAAAGGTCGTTGGTCGTGAGAGCATGCTCGCTTATAACTCACACTAGGGCGAGAGTCTAGAACCCGACCGGGAGGTCATTGGTCGCGAGAGCATGCTCGCTTATAACTTGCACTAGGTGAGAGTCTGGAACCCGACCGGGAGGTCGTTGGTCGTGAGAACATGCTTGCTTATAACTCACACTGGAGCGAGAGTTTGAAATCTGACCAAGAGGTTGTTGGTCGCGAGAGTATACTCGCTTATAACTCACACTAACGCGAGAGTCTGAAATCCAACCGGGAGGTCATTGGTCGCGAGAGCATGCTCATTTATAACTCGCATTGGGGTGAGAGTCTAGAACGTTGATCGAGAGGTTGTTGGTCATGAGAGAATGCTCGCTTATAACTCGCGTTGGGGTGAAAGTCTGGAAAGCCGACAGAGAGGTCATTGGTCATGAGAGCATAGTCTAGAAAGTCGACCGAGAGGTCCTTGATCGTGAGAGCATGCTCACTTATAACTCGCACTGGGACAAGAGTCTAGAAAGCCGACCGAGAGGCCGTTGGTCGTAAGAGCATGTTCACTTATAACTCGCATTGGGGTGAGAGTCTAGAATGCCGACCGAGAGATCATTGGTCATGAGAGCATGCTCACTTATAACTCGCATTGGGGTGAGAGTATGGAACCCGACCTGGAGGTCGTTGGTCGTGAGAGTATGCTCACTTATAACTCACACCGGGGCAAAAGTCTAAAACCCGACCAAGAGGCAATTGGTCACGAGAGCGTGCTCACTTATAACTCACACTGGGCGAGAGTCTAGAACCCGACTGAGAGGTCATTGGTGATACTCTGATCTGAGACCGGTGGCGATACTCTGGTCTGAGACTGGTGGCGATACTCTGGTCCGAGACTGGTGGCGATAATCCGGTTTGAGACCGGTGGGATACTCTAGTCCGAGACCAATGGTGATAGTCTAATCCGAGACAGATGGCAATACTCTGGTTCGAGACTAATAGAGATAGCTCGACCCTAAACGGGGGAGGTGAAACCCTAATATTAGTGAATGAGAAGACCGTAGCAGTGTTTGATCGAGGAGCTGTGTCAACCGGCTAAGGATCTGTCTCAGTTCCTCAACTCCCGAATACATATGGAGTCGGGAAAAAAATATAATGGAGAAACTAATCTATCAGCCAACTGAAGCTCCAAGTCAATCCCTTGACTCCAGGATACTCGTGGAGCGAAAGGAGAAGATAATAATCCGATCCCTGATCGTGGAGTGGTGTCGACCGACTGAGGATCTGACTTGATCCCTTAACTCCCAAATGTCCGCGGAGTTAGGGAGAGAATAATCTGAGCCCTGGCCGTTAAAGAGAGTGAAGCTCATAGTAATATAAGGGAGCAAAACCCGTAGCAATAGGATGAAGTAGAGAGTCATGGGTGGAAGGTGCAGAGTCTGTAGACGTAAGAGGATGCAAAACCCCATAGGTGGATGGTGCAGAGTATATAGTAGTAATAGGGTGCAGAGTCCCATGGGTGGAGGGTGTAGAGCCGATAACAGTAAGGAGATGCAGAGCCCCATGGTGAAGGGTGCAGAACCTACAACACACCTGATTGGGGAGCTGGGCCCCAGTCCCTAATCAAAGAGTAAGACCCCTAGCTTGTAATCAAAGAGCGAGACCCCTAGATCCTGATCGGGAAGTTGTTCTGCGAGTATTTGATTGGGGAATTGTGTCCCTAGTGTCTGATCGGGGAATTGTGCCCCTAATGTATGATCGGGGAGTTGTGCCCTTAGTGTCCGATCAAAAATCTAGGGTCCTAGTTTTTTATCAAGGAACTAGGATCTTACTATCTTGTCAGGGAGATATAGCAGATCTTGTAATCGTAAAAAGGGAGCAGAGCCCGTAATTCACCTGATCGAGGAGTTGTGCTAACTGACTGAGGATTTGTCTCAATCCCTCGACTCTCGATACCCGTGGAATCAGGAAAAAAATATAATGGAAAAACTAACCTATCAGCCAGCTGAAACTCCAAGTCAATCCCTCGACTCCCGAATACCTGTGAAGCAAGGGGAGAAGATAATATGTTCGTCAGGATCCTCTGGGACTATGATAATGGCATAGAACCTCCCAAGGTCGTCTATCTTCACATTCCAGAACAGGTGAAGAAGATTCCCACAAACGATGTCAAATTGATCCTATTCGAAAACTGAGTCAGACGGATCGTCGGGTGAGGTGGATGGAGTATTGACCGAATCGTTATGGCCATGAGGGGGGGTATGCTGAGATGACTTCTATGTTGACAAAGTCGTCAGAAGTCCTCTCGTCAACGCTACATGTAGTCAGCAATCAGGTTGCCCCGGTCCCTGGTACCCCGATGCTTAAGGAAGATCCAATGAATATATAAGCAATTGAATAATAGTAGAATAATGAAATAAATATAGAGTGAGTACGGTAACATACCCTGGCCCAGGGGGCGCCCTTCGGTGGATCAGTGAGTTGGTCAGGATGCTGCTCTAGTTGTCGTGACCCAGAAGAGTAGATGACTCTGAGCAGGATGAAGAGTTACGTCTGAAATAAGTATCGAGAACATCGATGAAGGAGGAGCGACATCGAAAGAAAGTGGTACTTCAAGGGGAGCTTCAAATTATGGAATCGACAAGATAAGTCAGGTACGGTCTCTTCCTCCTGACAAGTTATTTTAGTTCATAAAATTATTGTCGAAAAATTGTTGTAAATTAGAGAAAGAAAATAAGGATTTAAAATCAACTTTAGCTGGTTCTTGTCGATTAGAAGATTTCAATAAAATAAAAATAGAAAATGAAAAAATTGAAAAAGGAAATAAAAAAATTTGATAAGTCATTCATGCTCAACTTTTATTCTTTCTAATTTTAGAAATTATTCAGGACTTAACTCGTATCTCAAATACCATAAGGGTCAATTAGGAAAATATCCCAGAAATACATTCCCCAAAAATTTTTGATTAACCCTCTAAGAAGGAACCTATTTTGGGTTCTAAAATTATACTTAGATTAATTATTTTTTGGATTTCAGACAGAAAGTTAAATATTTAATTTCTTTAAGAAGCTTTGTCAAAAAAGTGGTTGTTGCTCCAATATCCAAGAAGACCTAGTGTCTCGCCACAACCTGTAAGCCAATTATTGAAATAAGTATTTAATTGACTTACTGGTAAGCAATTAGTTGTTATAAAAATACTTTTTCAAAAAAAAATTAGAAATTATTCAGAAGTTAATTTTTCCAAGAAAAATAACTTTATCTGTAAAAATATTAAAAATTTTTATGATAATTTCAACTTTATCTGACTTATATATGTTAAAAAATTTTAATTTACATTGATAAATCAAAACTTAAACTTTAATTTTTCCCTTAGACTTTTGTGTTAGACCTTCTAAGTAACGTCTTTAAAGGTACCCTATTTTTTTGTGATCAAAAGAGAGAGTAGTAAAGATTAAGTCTAGGGAGAGGATAGTACAATTTTTTAATTTTTGTACTTACAATTTTTTTTTTACTTTCAAAATTTGAATTGTTATTTTATAACTGTTAAATTTATGGTTTACCCTAATTTAATTTGGGATTTGCTTACATAAAAAAGGGGGAGATTGTAAGTATCCCATGGTAGTTTTGATTAGGGATGGTAATGGAGCGAGTTCAAACCCGGCTCTGTAATAAATCCGCCTCGGCAGGGCAGGTTTAAACCCGTCTAAATGGGTCTAAGGCGGGTCCGGGGCGGGTTCAGGGTTTAACCGGACCCCCCCCCCCCCCCCCCCCGGGACCCATATTTATATAAATAAATATATAGTTTATTAATATAATTATAATTTTTCTTATATTTAATAATTAATATTGTAATTAAAATTTAATTTTATAATATTTTAATATTGAAATAAATATATTTTAAATATGGCGGGTCTAGAGGGTCAACCTAGACCCACCCCGTCGGGTTCACGGGGTGGGGCGGGGTGGGTCCAAAGGGAGGCGGGGCGGGTTCCGTGTTTGGCCAAACTCGCCCCAACCCGGACCCATTGTCATCCCTAGTTTTGATGTGATCAACTAAGTAAAGTTAGGTCCTGTTGGTATTTAACCTCTGTGTCTAAGTGTGTAGGAAGTTAGGAGCACGGGAA
The DNA here is from genome assembly GCF_018446385.1 of Zingiber officinale. Classification (NCBI taxonomy): domain Eukaryota; kingdom Viridiplantae; phylum Streptophyta; class Magnoliopsida; order Zingiberales; family Zingiberaceae; genus Zingiber; species Zingiber officinale. Next base: position 136,582,555 of record NC_055993.1, read on the forward strand.
GTCGAGCGAAAGACGCAACTAGCGAGAAGAACGACACAGGAGAGAGCCGACGAGCTCGGTGCGTCCGAGATACAAGGTGTTGTGAAAGAGTACGTGGGCGGGCAAGAAGGAGGCGTGCAACGTTTCCGAGAGACGAGAAGCCAGAGCAGAAGTTTGCTCGAAGGCAAAAGTTGGATTTAGGTGAGCCCTATTCTGGTTGGCCGAGATCACCTAAACGGAGCCGGAGCTAGAGCGAAAGACCCGAACCCAAGTAAGTGAAGCCGGAGCGGAAGACCCGGACCCAAGCATGCGGAGCCGGAGCGGAAGAACCCGAACCAAATAGTTAACTTGATGTTGACTTGGGTCCGGGTGCCTGGAGCAAGCTTTTATCCGGAACGCGACGTGACGTGTTTCGTTACGATGGGGATAAAAGTTTATTCTCTCCCAGGTGCCTGGAACCCTTCCAGACACCCCGACTAGGGCTATAAATATAGCCCTCGTTCCAGAAGCTAAAATAGAACACTTGTAATTGATTTCTTTTCAATCTTGTTCTATAACTGAGTGGTTCAACTGTTGTAAGAGACTTCTCCACCTCAAGGAGACATTAGTGTACTTTCATCTTCCTTAGATTAACAGTCTCTCCGGTTATAATTAAGTAAATCTGTTGTGCCTCTTATTTTTGTTTATGCAAGTGTTAAGGTTAATATAAAGTTCGAGGAAGGTTCGTTTTTCTTTGTAGGGATATTCACCCTCCTTTAGTCGGCCGCCAAGGGACCTATAAACGTGATGTTAGAAATTATTTAATTACAATCTCTTCTTTCAGAATTACACTTAGGCTCAATCTACCCAAGCGGGAGCTTTTAAAGAGATTTTCCCTTAAAGAGATTCAACCTCCTCGAGAGGGAGCTTTTAAAGAAATTCGCCCATAAAGAGCCTCAACCTCTCCAAGCAAGAGCTTTCAAAGACATTCGTCCTTAAAGAGGCTCAACCTCCCCGAGTCAGAGCTTTCATAGAGATTCGCCTTTAAAGAGGCTCAACCTTCCCAAGCGGGAGCCATCAAAGAGATTCGCCCTTAAAGAGGCTCAACCTCCTTGAGTGGGAGCCATCAAGGAATTGCCCTTAAAGAGGCTCATACTCCTCGAGAGGGAGCTATCAAAACACTGATGGATCAAGTTCCAAGACTCTCGTGCCGACAGATCAAGTTATAAGGGAGCATGCTCTCATGTCCAAGCCCCAGATTCTAGTGTCGATCAAACAAATTACAAGCAAGTTTTTGGGTGTATTTCAACCAATCGGTCGTACGATCACTTGACTAATATTACCCAAATAGGTTGTCACAAATCAGTGTTGAACGGTAGATAATCAAGAAAAGTACTATGCGAATACACTAAGGCAAAGCACAAAAATACATGAATGTCTAGTCAGTTAAGCTTGCAACCTCCTTCGACTAGATTTGAAGGAAATACTTGTGATATGGCAAATAATGTAGGGTCAGATACCTTGTCTTCAAGAGGTCAAGTCCTCAAGATCTCCAATTCACTTTGGCCAACCAGACTTTAGGTTCGAGCTGGTCAACCCCAAAGGTGGTCAGATCTACGGTAATTTTCCCACTTCCCCTAGACTTGGCTCCTTGTCCGAGCAAACCTTATGCTGACTAGACTAACTGTCCGAGCGGATACTTTGTCTTCAAGAGGCCAAGTCCTCACGATGTCCAATTCTATTTAGCCAACCAGACTCTAGGTCCGAGTTGGTCGACCCCAAAGTTGGTCGGATATATGGGGCCCAATTCTCCACTTTCCTTGGGCATGATTCTCTATCCGAGTGGACCTTATGCTGGCCAAACTCCTTGGCTGGGGTGAGAACTCCTACCAACTGGGACAAAGTCTCTCGAGCAATCCTATCTTATATGTAGTGGGTCCCATCAGGACTGGGCATTAATGGCCATTAGTTGATTCCATTCAGAAGATGAGTAGATAAAGGGGCCAATAATATGGTTAGAAATGTTTACGGAGGAGAGACTTCGAGCTGGGAGTTACGGGCCTTGAGTTGGGAGCTGTGGACCTGCACATACCATAGATAGAGCCAATGAGAACGTTAGAGCGATAAATGGGGAGGGGGGTTCTTGGCGCAAACACTCCAACGCTCATGTCAAAGTAGTAGTTGAGCAAAATGGAGAAGAAGGTGAACAATAGAATAGTAGAACAATGGAATTTGAGTGCCTTCGGATGCATTCGCGTACCTGACCAACGGAGAGGACCCCCTTTTATATTACCTCTCATAACCTCCGTAATAATGAAGCAGCAGAGAATGTCTGGTATCAGAATATGTCGGGTGATGGAGTATGTACAACAGTTCTCCTCTGGGCACAGGAAGGTTCAATTGCGTGTATATACCAGAATAAGGGTATATGCGCTGGTGAATATTTGTTATTCTCTGACAAGTTGTTACAATTCCTTGGCAATGTTGTCTCCTTGAGGAGATCTAACTGACTCTATGTTCAGGCAGATATATGTTGAGAGACTTGCATAGGAGAAGCGGGGAGCTAAGCCCGTATGCCCGATCGACTCTAGGGCCCGACCAGCTATATGCTGAGGGATTTGCACAGAAGAAGTGGGGAGTTAGGCCCCATGTATCTGGCCATCTTTAGGGCCCGACTGGTTATATGCTGATAGACTTGTACAAGAGAGTGGGGAGTTGAGCCCCGTATACCCAGCTGACTATAGGGCCATCCAGGTTTATGCTAAGAACCTTACATTGAAAGAGTAGAGAGTTGGGCCCCGTAAGTCTGACCAGCTCTGTGGCCACCCGAGTTTTATGCTGAAAACCCTGCTTCTAAGAGGTGGTTCGTTCGAATACATATACTCGAACTTTGACTGTCACCTATGTTGGATCATATAGTTCGCTAGAGGGGAGGGGTGAATAATGAGAATTCAAAAATTAAATCGAGTACGCAACAGAAATAAGGAAAGTAAGGGCAATGCTAACACAACCAATTTTACTTGGTTTGGAGCCTTCCTCGACTCCTACTCCAAGACTTGCACTCGTTGAGTACTTTCGTTGGACAATCACTAATAATTTGAAAAGATGTTTACAAAATGAGTATAGGAACTTGCAGAATGAAATTACCGACAACAAGAAAATAAAGACTGAATCGTTGGTTGTCGGAGAAGCTTCGCAGCTTAGCAAGAGCGTCTTGGAAGTAGTGCGCATGAGAGAAATCACAGAAAGAAGGTGTTGTCGAAGCTCTGGTGAAAGGCTCCTTTTATAGGAGTGCTCCGGGCACCCGGATCCCTTCCGAGCACTTGGACTATGTCATAGGCCCGACCAACAAATGCTCTCCACGTTTGGGTTGACATAGAATTTTGCATTCCAAGCGCCTGGATCCCTTCCGGGTGCCCGGACCACCATTTTTCAGCAAATCTTTTTTCTGCAAGAAAATGTTAGTTCGAGGTAAATACAAATTATACTACCCTGCAGAACAAAGTGTTAGCACAATTATAATTAATTAAAGTAGTAATTAGATTCTATCTCACCGAGACCAGAATTTAGTCACGATCTCAACTTAGATTTCCGAAATGGTTCTAAGTTGAATCGACGCCTAAGTTCCCTAACTAAGAATGCGTCCTCACCAAGTCACTCCCCTCCAGTGACTTACCTTAACTTACCTGCTAGACATCCGGTCAGCCCGTCGACCTGTCTGAACTTTGTGTCAGCTATCCGGTCAGCCCGTCAACTTAGCTGAACTTCCCTGCAACACTGAGTTAGCACAATAGATAAAATGATAAGGTAAAATAATGTTAACAAAATTCAAGATTCGTTGGTCCGATCGACCGCGCGTGATCGATCGAAAACCAGTTGGTCACATATAACCTAGGGTTATCTCTCCCTAGGGTTACCTAGCTTCACTCACTAGACTTCCATTGCCTGGCTTCACTCACCAGGACTTCCTCCACTTAGCTTCACTCACTAAGACTCAGCTTCACTCACCAGGATTTCCACCACCTTGCTTCACTCACTAGGGTCTGACTTCATTCACCAAGACTTCCAATACCTAGCTTCATTTACTAGGGTCTGACTTCATTCACCAGAACTTTCACCACCTAGCTTCACTCACTAGGGTCTGACTTCACTCACCAGGACTTCTACCACCTAGCTTCACTCACTAGGGCCCGACTTCACTCACTAGGACTTCTACTACCTAGCTTCACTCACTAGGGTCTGACTTCACTCACCAGGACTTTCATCCACTACTTAGCTTTACTCGCTAGGGTATGACTTCACTCGCAAGGACTTTCACTTTGCCTAACCTCTAGTTAGGACTTTTTCTTGCTAGTCATCTAGTCCTGATTAGACTACTCTCTTCCAAACATTAAGTCCTGTTTGGATTCACCCTTGGTCAAACTGACCAGACTTGGGTGCATTGTCAAACATCGAAACCAGGTCAATTGCACCAACAACCTCACCTTAACTTTGACCACCATAGTATTTTGACTATCGACCTCACATTATCTTTGGGGTCACTCACAACACGTATCATTAGTCATTAATGATAATCATCGTTTATAGTATATATAATATTAAAGCAAGGAAAGAGGAGAAGACGACATAAACAATTACAAAGGAGAATATTCCGCCTGTATTTAATACAGTCACATTGAATGTAAAAAGTCAAAACAAAGATAGTTTCATGTTACAATTAATGCAGTGCCATTAAATAAGAGAAGATGAAAGGTCATTGAAAAAGGTATAAAATGACATGTCAAATACAAAGGAGGTAAATTAAGACATCATCTTGAGATTCCCCTTTACTTTAATTCTTCTTCTTACTACTGCTTCTAATTTGAGCGTCAAAGTAGAAACACCGGAGGAATCTCTGATGCCCTTCTAATCCTTCGAGTTTGTTTTTGTTCATCTTCAGGATCTATGGATGTGATCAAGATGCTTACTAGCTCATCGATGAGTTACCTTCGACAGTCTCGGCACAAGATTATTAATATTGTGGAGCTTTCCCCTCGAATTCTCACACGTCCTAACATTTTTTTTTTGTTTGTTTTAAGTACTTCAAGGATTGAACTTTAATAACATTTGGTTACATGAATTTTGTAGACATAAATGATTTTATTTAAATAATTGATTTTATCTAAAATTGACAGATAGATTATATTTTTTTTATCTAATAATATATACAATTTAGTAGTGGTTAATATTGTTAATTTAAAAATGATATACCATAAATTTTTATTTATAATATTGAGCACATTCAATAGGTTAATAGTTATATTAATTTTAAATAATAAGCCAGGACTGAGTATATTTTAGTGGGATGAATTATATTAAACTGCTTGAGAAAATTTTGTCAGGTCCGATACGGTTAGTCTGACAACAATCTATCATTTATATTTATGAGAAGGTAAATTAAAAAATTACAATTAACCATTATGAAAATGATATTTATCTTGATTTCACCCTGATTCTATCCCTTGCCTAGCAATTTATGTCCTGTAATTGCTAACTCAACAGTGCCTTGAGACATTTTTGTTATTAGTTTATGTGGTAAAAAGTAATCCGTTCGTCCCAACGTCCTCGCTAATCGTTTCTTAGATCGATACTGAGAAGATAAATCATGAGTGAGAAAGATATATTCGGATGTACCGAATTTCAACCTCAAGATCTCATATGATAACACTTCATATTTTAATCATCGTACTATCTTAAAGGGACAAAAATGATTATCAATTAATAAATGAATTGGCTAATAATTGTCAAATTGACATTATTATTATTATTATTTTAAAAAAAAACCTTTAAATAAATTTCAGGAAAAAAAAATCTATGATAATGTTTCATGGTTGAATCATGCATCTTCAACACCCTTTACTTAGGATTCGCCTTTGTTGCCGGTTGGACCTCATTCGCTTCCCATTTAACCTCAAGGCCAACACTTGAGGTTCCATGCTAGCGATAGGAGGTTATTAAGTAATTTCTTCCTTTCAAAATATATATATCTATATGGTTCAAATTGAAGATATTATTTAAGTAACTTCAACTTGCATAGAACCGAACAAAGATAATTTATCGAGTAGATATTTTTGGATTGCAGTCATATGGCACACTATCCTAGAATGATCCCTAGTAACTTTAGAACGATAGATATCTCAATTATTTAAATTTATTATCTCGATTTTAAATTTTAAATTTTGATTAAACCTGATTGAATAATTAGTTTTAAATCAGTTCATTTATTCAATTTTAGAGATAAATTTTAATATATTTGGTCGGGTTAAAAATAATAATAATTCGATTAATATGATTCGGTTCATTTAATTATTTTAAACGAATACCGAGTCCTTTTCAATTTACCACACGTCTAGACCAACTTGTGCGTAGGGCGAGGAAACGCGACAATTTATACAGAGTAAATTTTGTTGGTTAGAATCTGACCAACTAAAAATACATGTATGGACATACATATAATTAATATGAACATATAAAATTACTAAAATATCCATACATATGTATTAACTGATCATTTAGCAATACCCTTTATACAAAGCTGGAAAGCAGAATCGGAGTTGTGACTGCGAAAGCAATGGCGTTGATATTGATGAGGGCCCTCAGCGACGCTTCCTCCGCCCCTACAAATACGGTCCCCCTCTCCGAACTTCCAGAGAAGCACGGCGAGCACTCAGCACTCCTTCGCGACTCCGGCCGCTCTTTTTCTTGCTTGAGGTATCACGAGTCAAGATTATACGGAGTTTAATGGTGCCGTTGAATCTTTAGCTAGTTTTGTTCAGTCCGATTGAAAAGGAAACCTTGTTTTTGATCTATGCTCAGTTGAGGGGGCCGAAGATGTCAGTTGTTGTGAAGCAAATCTCGCCGGCAGCTGCTTGTTCAAACTTCGGCCGGCCGGAGGACTTCGAGAGTGAGGAGCGTCCCGTCCGATCTGGCGTCTGGAGCTTGAGCCAGTCGCATAAGAGGAAGGCAGCTGCTGATGGCGAGATGCGGGCAGAGGTTCCTTATGTTCACCCCCTCGTCCGGCGATCTTCCAGCTCGCTGAGCCAGCAGAGCCTTGAGGTATGTACGGAGAGTCTCGGCTCGGAGACCGGCTCCGACGAGTTCTCCCCCGCCATCGACGGCTTCGGCCTCGAGGAAGCAGAAGGTGGAAATAACGGTGTTGGAGATGAAGAGGCGGTGCTGGCGCCTGTGAGCTACCACGGGCGGAAGTCGCCGCCGAGGTCGTTCCCCCCGCCGTTGCCGTCGATCTCGCAACGCCACGTGCCGTGCCTGCACATGCGGCCCCACCGCGTCGGCGGCCGCCTCGTCGTCGAGGCTGTCGCCGTCCCTTCCACCAACTATCTCCAGGCCCATCGGGCAGATGGCCGTCTCGTGATTTCCCTCACTAAAGCCTCCGTCGACGACTCTGGCACCGTCGACGCAAAGGTAGAAGGAAACAGAGTAGGAACCCAAGACGAGGAAATAGTGAAAACAGAGGATCAATACGAAGAGGAGGAGGAGGCGGAAGAAGAAGAGGAAGAGGAGGAGGAGGTCGAAGTCGTCGACCGAGGAACCGTCGTCGAGGTAAAAGTGAGCACCCAGCCTCAGCAGCAGAGCGGCGCCGCGAAGACCCACCGCTCGTCGCTCGTCATCAACAAATTCCTCGGCGGAACGCCGCTGAGCGCCAGCGCCGCCGCGAACGAGAGGCCAAGGGGGGCTGCGCCGATGAATTCCACCGCGGCGGCGGCAGCGGTGGTGGCGGCTTCCAGCACTGTCTCGGAGGGCTACAATTACAACTCCGGACCACTGGACGGTAGCAACGGCGGCGGCCACCACCATCCAATACTGGACAACGTGTTGCTGTTCACCTCCAAACGCCGGAACCGCGACGAGCTGCTGCACAGCGTGAGGAGGTGCAGCCAGCTCCGTCGCCGGCGATTGTTCATATGGGAGCCCTGCTGCTTCGTCACTTCCACGTAAGCGTCTACTTCACTGGGAGCGCCGATACCCTACTACTAATAGTATATATATCGTTAAGCTATTAATTAAGAGTGACTGATATTATTATTATTATTATTATTATTATTATTATTATTATTATTACGTACGGTGAAAGAGTCACTGTTTGGTTTAGCTTACAGCACTAGTGTTGGGCTTGTCTCCTTGTCTTTTTTCCAAACAGTGATTAGATTTGAGAGCATAATTGATATAACTTGAGATCCATGTGATGGGACTTGTCTAAGATTGTTCTTTGGTTTGTCTTCAATCAGATTGGGATAGTTGATGCATGGGAAGCCACTTCTGTTTTTGTATTTGATAAGTTGAATTAAGTTTGTACGTGGCACGAATCATGCTTAGCTGTGGACTTATTTTATGCGGCCCTGCACGATTCGAGTCCCGTATTATCGGGTGTATTTAATGTTAAATTTTTAATTATTTTAAATATATTTTATGGATTTTAAAAATTTAGGGTATTTAATCTAAATTTTATAAAAATCTAATAATATTGAAATTAAATTTTTATAGAGTTTTAAATCAATGTATTAAATTTAACTTTTTAAAATTCTATAAAAATTTTGGTATATAAAATTTTAATATATTTTCATGAATTCTTTTAGAAATCATTGGATATAAATTTTAACTAATAAAAATTCTCCAAAACACTTGTACAATTCTAAAAATAAAATAAAAAAATCTTCTCCTCATCTATTTATAAGATTTCTATAGAATTCAAATTCTTTAAATTTTTATAAATAAATCTTTTCTCTTTCCGTTTCTCGATTTTAATTATTTCTTAATTTTAAAGATCATGTCCTTGTTCAACTTCTCGGTGACCAGAATCAACTTCTCAGCCTATATTTCATGCGAAACTGAGAGTCTTCTAAAATATCATTTTCCGACGTTATAATGGTAAAAGAATGGATAGGACCGACTAGAATGGAACAACAGCTGCTTGCAACCTTTTCTCCGACGACGACTCATGGCGGCACACTGCAGGCAGAGATTTTTTCTCCGATTGCTTGTGATGGAAAACAATGAGTGTCATGAAACCTGCGGTGCACCGGAAAGGAGGAAAACAAATAGAAAAATTGTTTTAGGCGGCCGGTGATGCTTCCGTCGACTACTTGTGAGCAGGTCGAAGTTCAAGTCGATTTAGATGGCGCGCTGTGTATAAAGAAAAACTTGAAACTGTAGATTTTAATATAATATATATATTATTCTCAACTTAATTAATAGATAATTTAATAAAAATATAATGAAATTCGACCTAAAAATATTCTATTAAATTTTAAAAAATTCTAAATAAATTTTTAATATTTATATTTATTTATTTTAATAATATTATTACTGTTAGGACCAAAAGTAGCTAGAGGGGGGGGTGAATAGCTCGTCGCGTTCGCTCGGTGCGCTTCGTGGCTTGGCGTTGCTTGGCGTTGCTTGTTTCTTCTTGGATGTGCAGCGGAAAATACAGAAACAAACACAAAACGCTAACACTAGGATTTTACTTGGTATCCACCTCACAAGAGGTGACTAATCCAAGGATCCACACCAACGCACACACCCTCCACTATGAATAACACTCCTTTATGGTAACTACCAAAGGCGGAGAAGCCCTACAACACTCTCAATACAAGAAGAAGAAAGGGAAATACAAGTTAAGCAAAAGCTTACAAGATGTGCAGTAAAAACCCTAACCCTAACTTCTTCCTCTTGCAATAGATCCGCCTCTTGACTTGGAAAGCCTCCAAGAACCTTCAAGAACTGGCGATCACGTGCTTGTAGAGAGCCGTGGAGGAGAATGAATCGAGAAGAGCTTGTAAAAGGATTGCGAAGACCACGCTCGCCTGTTAAACGACGCCAACGGTCGGATCCGATCGATTCGAATGTTCCGAATCGATCGGGGGCTGGATCGATCCACGGATCGATCCAGGCGCTGCTCAGAAGCGCGCTGGATCGATCCACGGATCGATCCGGCGCTTATCGCGCGAAGCAGCCGTCGATCGGGCGATCGATCGGGACCTCTGGATCGATCCACGGATCGATCCGAGCTCTCCGGAAGAATCGGATCGATCCACCGATCGATCCACATCTGGATCGATCCACGGATCGATCCGACTGGTTTTTGCCCAAACCAAGTCCCAATCCTCCCTAACCAACATCCGGTCAACCTTGACTGTTGGTACATCATGCCTCGCATCCGGTCACTCCCTTGACTGCTAGGACTCCCCACCAAGTGTCCGGTCAATCCTTTGACCCACTTGGACTTTTACTCGTCGTGCAAGTATCCGGTCACTCCCTTTGACCTACTTGGAGTTCCACCAGATGTCGGTCAACCTTGACCCATCTGGACTTCCTTCCTTGCCAAGTATCCATCAATCCTTTGACCTACTTGGACTTCCTAACACCGGATGTCCGATCATCCTCGATCCATCTGGATTTCCTTCCTTGCCCGGCTTCACTCACCAGGGCGTTCACCTAGCTTCACTCACTAGGGTTTTCCATCCGCTAGCTTCACTCACTAGGACTTTCACCGGCTTCACTCACGGGACTTTCACCTAGCTTCACTCACTAGGTTTCCTTCCAGCTTCACTCACTAGGACTTCCTTACGCCTAGCTTCACTCACTAGGACTTTCACGCTTCACTCAAGGTTTCCACCTAGCTTCACTCACTAGGTTTCCTTCGCCTAGCTTCACTCACTAGGACTTCCTAGTCTAGTTCCCAGTCAACCTTGACCTACTTGACTCTTCTTCAATCAATATCTTATTGTCAAACATCTAAACCCAAACCAAGACTCAGCTTGGTTAACTGGTCAACCTTGACCTGAGGGATTTTGCACCAACAATCTCCCCCTTTTTGATGTTTGACAATACCACAATAACACTTACAATCCCACATGTAAGTTAGGCTAATCCTATAGCCTCCTTCTTCATGCCACTAGGTAATGAACACATAAGTTAAGCTTTTCATTCTCCCCCTAAGAGGGCAAACTCCCTCTAGGTAATGAAAACCTAACTTACTTCCTTTCATTCTCCCCCTATTGGCACACATCAACCCCCTACTCATAAAACACATCAACCCGTCTTTGGACACACATCAACCTATGCTCCAATTTTGGGCACACTTCAACAACTTCATCTGTTGAAGACTCTCCCCCTGAAGAGTTGCTCGTCGTGATCACAACTTCACTCATTGTGATCAACACAATAATGAAGGTCCCATACCCTTCATTTATCCTTAACTTCTCCCTCAATGTAGACAAATACCCAACCTTGAGCATTTTTTAACCACTTGAGTTCCCCCTTGAGTTCCCACTTGAAATAATGAGGATATCCACTCCCCATTTCAAGTTCAATCGCTCATCCATGAGCATTCTCAAGCAGAAGGTTAACCACCTTCCAAGGTTTATGAAAAATAATTTTCATGTCTTTAAAGAGTACCTCCCCCTAAAGACATGGTGGTAACTTCTGTCATTGCACCAACAATGACCTGGAATCCCTAAAACCTTAGGAAACCCAATTGTAGAAGTTTTGAGGTTCAAATATTCAAAATTTGAAACAAACCTCAACCTAAACTTCAACTTAGCCTTCCTTAACCAATCCATCCTTGTTTTCACATGAAAACACCCTCCTTATGTATACAAATGTATATTTAGGGGTTTGGAAAGGTTACATTGACTAAAATAGGTTCAAAGTGCTGAAATCAGGCTTTCCCAGCCAAAATCAGCAACTTGGATCGATTGGAGTTGGGTTCCAATCGATTGAACCTGGCTGAATCGATCCACTAATCGATTCAAACTACCCTGGATCGATCGACTGATCGATCCAGCGAGCTACTGCTCGCGAGAACTGCCTTCTGAATCGATCCATGGATCGATTCAGGCACTCCAATCGATCCATGGATCGATCGGAGCTCTGATAGTTGCTGAAATTCCATTTCAGTCAACTTCAGAAACCCCTAGAAAATTCTACAAAAATCCAAAAATTATGAAATTTCGTGTAGACTTTAGTTAGGGCATATACTATCAAGGAAAAATAGTTTTCTATGAAAATACATCATATTTTCAAAGATTGACACAAACTTGAAAACTTCCAAAAACTTTAGTGTTTTCTTCAAGTTTGTGTCTAACTATTCAATGGTGATTACTATCAAAAGATAGCCTTCACCAAGGTTTTCCAAAATCATTTTGAAAACATTTTCAAAACCAATATCCCACCATATTCCTTGGGCTTAATGCACATGACTTGTACATTAGCTTTCCCAATGATGGGAAAACACATAACTATGTGTTTTGATGAACCTAAAACTCAAAAGAATGCACTAAATCAACATCTTGAGTTTTGTTCATCATCCTAACATCTCACTTGTATCTAATGTGCACTAAAACACATACAAGTCATCTTATAGGTCTTGTGAGATGTAGATTTTGGTTTTGCCCTAATCTAGGGATCATGCATATCTATCTAGGCATTTTAGATATATATTAGACATCCACCAAGGATGTCACTTGTTAATAAGTGTTGTTAAATGCCATTTGTCCTTAATTACAAGGAATTAAACTTAATGCATGATAATGTTATGGCATACATCAAAAAGAAATAATTTTCAAAAGAAAATATCCTATAATTACATGATGTATGAATGTCATGACATGGTATTTTTGTATTTTTCATAATAAGTCATGAATGCAAAAGTAGACATGATGTCATGGCATATGATGGGCAAACAATCATGGCAAGATTTAGCATAAATAAAATATACCTAGATTAACTATCTAAGTATCCTTAAAACCTTAGCTAAACTTACAACTTAAACCTAGATTTTTTGCCCTAAAGTGCTTCAAGAAAATGTCAAAGCCTAAATTGGCATTTCTAATTCCCTTGATTAATTTATGCCAGTCGAAATTAAGCATATCCTCAAATGTTGGCATATTTCATTTTTCCACAAGAGTAGCACTTCAAAGTTAAGGCCCGGATTGCCTTAAATTTCCTAAGAACATACCAAAATCCCAACTTAGTAGCTCTTATGAATTTCCCAATATGTGCCTTTTAAGATTAAAATCAAATTTTCACCACTAGGCACATTTTACTCTTTCAAGGAGTAAATAATAGTTCCATTTCATTTTCAAAGGTTAACAAAAACCTTGAAAATGCTCCTTGAGTGTCAATTTCCTCAAAGTTGGGTTAACTACCCTTCTAATTGGAGTTGACACTCTCTAACCCATCTATGGGGTAGAGAAGATGCTCCTAGGAACCCAACACCTATTGGTGCTCCTTGGATGCTCTAGGTACTCACTAGGGATCACTTCCTAGATACCTTCCTAGTGACCTTGTTGGGCTTCTTAGAAGCCTTGGTCACATTTTCTAGGTCAACCCTAGGGATAGCCTCCTTGTGACCTTGTTAGTGACTTTCTTAGACTTCTTAGAAGTCTTAGTCACTTTGGTTGCAAAAATACTCTTAGGGATGACTTCCCTAGTATTCTTGACTTGACCACTAAACCTAGGGTTTGTTCCATAACTATATGGAACCCTATGATAACTAGGCACATCCTTCTTAGCCTTTGGTTTGTATCCCAAACCTCTATGGCTATTTGATGGCTTTGACTTTCCTAGCCCTAGGTTTTGCTCATTTTGCCCTTTTAGGATATTTTCCATCCTTTTTAGGGTCTTTTCAATTTTATCAAGTCTTGATCTCAAGACTTGATTTTCTATCATTAAATCCTTAGAATTTGGTTTTTCATTAAGTCCATGAGCATTTTTGTTTCTAGGCTTGTATCTACAATCCTTAGAGTTCTTGCCTAGACTTTTACCTACATTCCTAGCCTTAGGTGTAGTAGTTTTGGCATGTAGGGCCACATGCTTTTCCTTAAAGCCCTCATGCTTCCTATTCTTATGGTAAATCGCATTAAAATGATAAAAATTAGAACTATCATGCTTTTTACCATAATTTAAAGGAGTAGGCTCAATAAATGTTACCTTCTTCTTTACCTTGGAGGCTCCCCCTTGACTAATGCCTCCTTGAGCCTTGACCATCTTCTTCCCCTTGAGGCATTGACTCCGGTAATGCCCCTTTTGATTGCAAGAGAAGCATATAATATGCTCCTTGCTCTTCTTTGTGTTGGGGATGGTCTCCTTGGGCTTCACCTTGCCCTTTTGTGCCACTTGGCCCTTCTTCTTGGCTAATTTAGGGCACTTGCTCTTGTAGTGCCCATGTTCCCTACACTCAAAACATATTATATGATTTTTATTATTAATTGAAATATTTATACCTTTGCTTGTAGGGGTGGCACTTGTTTTGGATGTAGAAGCTTCTCCATTTGATTTTTCTTGACTTGTGGAGGTAGAAGCTTCTTCCTCCTCTTCTTCTCTTGACCCGGATGTAGAAGCTTCTCCTTCTTCTTGATCCGGTGTCACCAAGGATTGCTCCCCCTCAATCCTAGAGGTGGAGGCTTCATCATCTTGAATATGAAACAAGGAGTATGCTCCCTCCTTGTTCCCTTCGTTGCATTCCCTTGAGGATGAAGCTTCTTGGATTTCCTCTTCTTCGGAGGTTGAGCATCTCTCAACCTCGGAGTCCTCCTCTTGGTCTTGCTCCAAAGAGTCACCCTCTTTAGATACTTCTTGATTCGATGCAGAGGATCTCTTCATGAAGCTTGGCCAATTTGCTCCATAAATCCTTTGCATCTTCAAATTCTCCAATTTTGCAAAGGATGGTGCTTGGCAATAGATTGACCAAAAGCTTGGTCACTTTGTTATTGGCCTCGCACCTTTGGACTAGCTCCGGGCTCCATTTGCTTTTCTTTAGAACTTTGCCCTTGGAATTTGTTGGAGCTTCGAAGCTTTCCGTAAGAGCAAACCATTGCTCTATCTCCATCATAAGAAAGTTTTCGATTCTTGATTTCCAAGAATCGAAGCTCGTGGAGGTGTATGGTGGAGCCACCCTTGTGTCAAATCCAAGTCCATCTTGGAATTGCATCTTGAAGTTGAGCTTGATAAAGTCTTGAACTTGAAGAATTTGCTCCAACTTCTTCACCCTCTAGCTTTTCTTGATATGCTTGACCCTTCCGGCGATGATTCCGGTGAAGAGCAACCTTGCTCTGATACCACTTGTTAGGACCAAAAGTAGCTAGAGGGGGGGGGGGTGAATAGCTCGTCGCGTTCGCTCGGTGCGCTTCGTGGCTTGGCGTTGCTTGGCGTTGCTTGTTTCTTCTTGGATGTGCAGCGGAAAATACAGAAACAAACACAAAACGCTAACACTAGGATTTTACTTGGTATCCACCTCACAAGAGGTGACTAATCCAAGGATCCACACCAACGAACACACCCTCCACTATGAATAACACTCCTTTATGGTAACTACCAAAGGCGGAGAAGCCCTACAACACTCTCAATACAAGAAGAAGAAAGGGAAATACAAGTTAAGCAAAAGCTTACAAGATGTGCAGTAAAAACCCTAACCCTAACTTCTTCCTCTTGCAATAGATCCGCCTCTTGACTTGGAAAGCCTCCAAGAACCTTCAAGAACTGGCGATCACGTGCTTGTAGAGAGCTGTGGAGGAGCTGGAATGAATCTTAGAAGAGCTTGTAAAAGGATTGCCGAAGACCACGCTCGCTGCGGCTTTAACGCCGACGGTCGGATCCCGATCGATTCGAATGTTCGAATCGATCGGGAGGCTGGATCGATCCACGGATCGATCCGAGCTTCAGCAGAAGCGCGCTGGATCGATCCACGGATCGATCCGGCGCTTATCGCGGCAGCATCGTCCCGATCGATCGGCCGATCGATCGGGACCTCGATCGATCCACGGATCGATCCGAGCTCGTCGATTGGAAGAATCGGATCGATCCACTGATCGATCCACAGCCTGGATCGATCCACGGATCGATCCAGAACTTGGTTTTTGCCCAAAACCAAGTCCCAATCCTCCCTAACCAACATCCGGTCAACCTTGACCTGTTGGTACATCATGCCTCGCATCTGGTCACTCCCTTGACCTGCTAGGACTCCCCACCAAGTGTCCGGTCAATCCCTTTGACCCACTTGGACTTTTACTCGTCGTGCCAAGTATCCGGTCACTCCATTGACCTACTTGGAGTTCCACCAGATGTCTGGTCAACCTTGACCCATCTGGACTTCCTTCCTTGCCAAGTATCCAGTCAATCCTTTGACCTACTTGGACTTCCTAACACCAGATGTCCGATCATCCTTGATCCATCTGGATTTCCTTCCTTGCCTGGCTTCACTCACCAGGACGTTCACCTAGCTTCACTCACTAGGGTTTTCCATCTGCCTAGCTTCACTCACTAGGACTTTCACCTGGCTTCACTCACCAGGACTTTCACCTAGCTTCACTCACTAGGATTTCCTTCTGCCTAGCTTCACTCACTAGGACTTCCTTCTGCCTAGCTTCACTCACTAGGACTTTCACCTGGCTTCACTCACCAGGATTTCCACCTAGCTTCACTCACTAGGATTTCCTTCTGCCTAGCTTCACTCACTAGGACTTCCTAGTCAAGTATCCGGTCAACCTTGACCTACTTGACTCTTCTTCAATCAATATCTTATTGTCAAACATCTAAACCCAAACCAAGACTCAGCTTGGTTAACCAGGTCAACCTTGACCTGAGGGATTTTGCACCAACAATCTCCCCCTTTTTGATGTTTGACAATACCACAATAACACTTACAATTACTAATCAAATTAATAATAATATTATTAATTTTATTACTAATCAAATTTATCAATCTAACATTTTATTAAAAATTTGACAAATTAAAAGGTTGACCAATATTTCAAGTTAATTTGATCAAAATTATAAATAAAAATATTTAAAATTATTATAATATTGTTAGATTTAAAATTATATTATTAAAATCTTTTTTAAGCGAGACGTTATCTTCGCCAAAAACAAGATAAAAATATAAAAAGTTTAAAAAAAAATTTATGGACAAGTATGATATTTATTATTTTATTAAAAAAATAAATTTAATTAGGTATTTTAGGTTTTGTTTGAAAATAAATATTGTGTGAGATCATGATCGTCTATGCTTTTTCAAGATTGAATACATCTCCTTAAATTTACAAGTTTTCGTGAAATTTATAAATATATGTAAAAATCTTGAAAAAAAAAATTATAAAACTCTATGAAATTCTTTTCACAATTATACGAGATTTTATAAAAATCAGTAAAAATTTATCATGAAAATTTATCATAAAAAAACAGATAATGACAATTATTTAATATTTTAATTTAATATATCCCGTACTCTCGATTCTCAAAGATGAAAGAGAACCGGCATAGCACTAAAGTAGAAGAAAGAAAGGAGACTGTTGTTTTAAGGGTCAATGCATGCCAACAAATGGTGCTCGAATTAGCACAAAGTGCCTTTTCCTTTTTTATAAAGATGGCTGATACTGCTTTAGCTATAACATCACAAAGGTTCTGTTGCTTTTTCTTAAGAAGAAAGAGCTGAGTGCTGAACGCACACTTTCATCTCGCCTTGCTCTGTGATTTGAGAGATTCCATTGCTTGGCTTTCGTAGCTTTTGCGATGGCCAAATGTTTGTTAGCTCCGATCGTTCTTCCCCTTCTACACGTGAAGAATATATTGCGGGTCGGATTGAGGTAATTTTATTTTTTTATCCCGGTTCAATATGCTTCCGGATCGGATGATATGCTTTAGGCGGACTGCGGAGCAATTCCAAATCGTCAAATACGGATTCGGATCCACAAAACTCGAAGAATCTTCTAGAAGTAAAAGCCGTTCCATTATTCCCGCCCGCCTGCGCCTAGTCCGCGAGACAGGGCAGACTGCCCTATAGAAAACTAGCGAGTAGTAGCGGAGTGGCGTTGCAGTTTCGAGATGTTTCGCAACACAGTGGTTTTGCGAACGCATCCGCCGTCGAACTTATCCTCGCCCTTCCTGCTACGCCAGCTCTCCCTCCTCCGCCGCCCCGATCCGTCTCCGACTCCGTCTTCTCTCGCTGTCGACGTCGAAATACTCTGCTGGAAGATCTGTCGCCGGTGGCGCCTCGCGTGTTTCCTTCAGCCTCCCGACGTCTTCCTTATCTACCAGGTTCGAACCCTAGTGAATCCGGGCACTGTCTGTGTTTCCTTCTAAATCTCATCCTCTACTGAGGCAGAGGGCTCAATACGAGTCTGTTGATCGTGCATTGGAAGAGCTTCTCCGGGCAATGCCGGATTTCACTGTAAGTTAAATCATCCAATCTAGAATTTTCAGTTTCCTCTTAATAGAGAAATAAGATGTACCCTGTGACGAGCGAGACTAATCTTAAATATTGGATGGTAGATTGGGCTGGAAGAAGAGGTAGCATCAGCGGCATTGGTTGCAAAAGCAGTCGAGATCTGGTTGAGGATTCTCATGATGGAGCATAAATGGACATGTGTTGGCGACTGTACATTTGTAGATTCAACATTTGCGGGAACAGAAGAGAGAAGCAATGTTTGTGCCCTTAATTTGGTAGTAATCCTTTAACTTCTGCACATGCATATTTTATGTCTTTTCTGTTTTATAAAGAACATTCGTTATGATGATGAAGAACTATTTTGATTTAGTCACCTAATTACATTATTGCTTTAGATGAAACACACCTAGTTTAAGGAATTCATGAAAATAATCATTTTGAAGATACATTTGTGGATCTTGGTGATGCTACTATGATTTATAACATAATTATGATATTTCAAGCTAAAGCTCAAGCACAGCTGACTAGAGATAGAAAAAAAAAATATCTGAGCAAATCTCAATAAAATTCCAAGTTGAAGTACTTACTCGGCAAAAGTTCTAGTGTAAACTAACTAACATTAAAGGGCAACCCAGTGCATGAAACTCCTGCCAATGTGGGTCTCGGGGAAGGATTTATTGTACACAACCTTACTTGCTTTGCAAGAGGTTGTTTGGTTGTTTCTGAGACTCGAACCCGTGACCTCTAGGTCATACGGCAACTTCTTTACCGTTGCACCAAGGCTTCCCTTCAATATCCAAAATGGTTGAAAAGAAAATAGGAAAAAACAAGTACGTGAGGGAAAGAGTGGCATAAATGATTTTGTAGAAACATTCCAAGACGAGCAGCAGTTTCCAAAGATTTCATCCTTGTTTTCTTCCTATACTTCATACATTACCACAACCATTTTGATGTCACTATGGTGTAGATTCTCAGATGTCAGTGTTTTAAATGCATAGGTATGTAGGGCAAGTTTAGTTATAGTAATAGCAATCCTCATAGTGGTTATTGTTCAATATGAATATGAAGTTAAAAGGATTAAAGAAACTAGTCAAAGTAATAGCAGAAGTTAAGATGATGAGTGACTAATTGTTTTTTTTCAGATTTAATGTTCAAGGAATTTATACAACTAAATTGAACTAACCATTTGGAAACAGTTGGTTTCCAACACTCTTAGTCGATACTTGATAATACTGTAATAGATGTCTGTTCCATATAACAACCACATAATGATGAGATTTTTTTTTTTGTAGCTGTATTATACGTGGTGAGACTTCTTATAGCTGCCCTATACGCGATAGCATAGCTGTCATATTACAGTTGCTTTTCATACGACAGCTATGCTTTTGTGTATATTTTGTTAGGAAATCAATTTCAGAGCGTTTATTAAGTTGAATCCATATTTGTAAAATTGCAAAAAACATTTGATCAAAAGATCATATATTTGATAAAATTGAAGTTGGTAGTAGCCTAAATTTTTTCACATTCAAATTAAACCTAAATCTCATGACAAATCTTCCTAATAAGTTTGTTATTGATCATTCCCTTAATTCTCTTCTATCCTAGTTTTCCCAATTTAAGACTATATACCTTAAATGAGTCGTTGGATCTTGAATTATTTTATGTCTAAGTATTATCTAAGGAAGAAAAATTGAGAGTGCAGTTATTGTATATCAACCCAAACTGAACTAAGTACAGTTCATCCCAGGAAAGTTATATTTAAAGGTCCCAAACAAACTAAAAATAACAAGCATGGTAATAGTAAGAATCTCAAGGTGATTCAATTACTATAAAAAAGAAGAGTATCAAGGGTTTCTTTTACAGAAAGAAGTGCCACAAGGGGAGTGCTTGCCTAAGATTTAAATCTTGATTAAAAAAAGGAAGAGGATGGATAAAGTAATTAAATTCATTTGCCCATATTTCTTATGAATCCAGTTTAGTTCGAGTACCTTCAAATACACGGAGCTTAGGTAGTATTGCAACCTTATACATTGCTATAATTTTAAAGTGGTTTATAAACAAATAGAGACCAAATTAAGGAGAAGCTTGATTTGAGATTGGGAATTGTGCTGATGAAGATGTCAAACTTGTGGGAACTATTAAGTTAAATTTATAGTCTTATTTCGATTTCATACTAGATAAGGCCTTTTCTTACCGTCATTTATCATTTAGATGAAACTTCTGCTTTGGATGAGCTTGATAATAATTTTGATATTGGACGCGGATTAATCAAGTTGGTCTTTGATTCTAACTTTGTTGGTAATTTTGCTTTGACCAATAATCTTTACAAATTATGTTTAGTTCCTAGTAACAATCAATATTGCTTGGTATCCAAAAGATCCAAAATTAAAGGAAAAACCTTTACCGAGTAAGATAGTATAAATACATTCAAGGTGTACCCTCTTCTACTAATTAGTGTTCTCTGCTGAGTTTAAGCTCACCTATTGAAGGAAGATAGGAGAAAGACTAGCAGGTAGTACTAAACTTATCTATTGTCTAAATTCATGTGCTGATGTTATGAATGTTCTGACAATAAATACTATATTGGATGATTCTTGGGTTGAAAGAAACTACAGAAGTTAGCTATGAGACACCCAAAATTGGCAAATAAGAGAAACTGCTAATCATAAAAGAGACAAATTAGTAAGATAACTTTCAGCATTCATGTTCAGAAAGTTTCTCCATTTTCTGCATTAAACAGTTTCTAGCTCATTCCTTTAAACTTGTATCTCCTGAATTGTACCAATCATATGCTCTACAAAGCTGGCAATTATCTTGATTTGAGTCAACATTCAATGTTACAGAGGGTACAACCAGAGATGGGGGATGACTTGGTTTTCCTTGTGTCACCTGAAGTGGTTAGGTTCAACAGATGCAAGGTATCGCCTTAATCTAAAACCACAAAAGAGGCATCTCATTACAGCACTTGCTGTTCTGCAAATTAGGTAACAGATTTAGTTAATTCTAAAGCATGGGAGAGATTTGTCAATGGTGTTCAAGTACTGCTCGAAGATTGTGATTTATTACGGGCCTGTACCATTATTCCTTCATTATACCAAGCGTATATAATTGGTACTTGATGTCCTTCATTCGTAGGTTGTACATTTTCAATCTTTCTCTAATATTATCGTTATTGATTACTAAGAATGGCAGAAATTGAATAGGAGTTTGTAAACTACTTCCAGATAATGAAAGTTTTGAGAAGCTGACATGTCTTTGGTCATTAAAGGTGGCACTAATTATGAAGTTCCTATTTATCTTCTATTCAACACTTTTTATCAAGATAGAAAATCATCATAAGATTCTGTTTGTCACTAAACTATGTCCTGCAGCATGGTCTAGAATTAAAGAGTGATTACTTCATTTGCGTTCAACTCAGACATGGAAGCCATCCAAATAAATGGTATTTCTTTTCCTAGGAGTAGCCTCTGCATGAATTGACGAACAATATTTACAATTATATTGCATTAGATCATTTCATTCAGTTTTTCCTACCTTTATGATGCTATGGTTATTTATATATTCTCTGTACAAAATTGTTCAAATCCAGGTTCCCATCAGCTTATATTCTTCAAGATCCTGTGTTTTCTCCAGCCCTGAATAGTATTAGAAGCTTAAAAGCTCTGGATGCTCTAGAATCATTCGTGAAACTAATTGAAGGTTGGTAGCATTTTCTATTTCAGTGTGCCTACATATACAAATTCTATGAATATCTTCTGCTCACATGATCTTTTAATAGTCTTTATCTGCGCTTTTCCTCTGGGTCTTTTGTACTGAAAAATCATTCTAAATGCAGCTTGGAATTTCTTCAGCCTGGGACAGCTTAAAGTCAAGGCATGTGCATACTGGATTTATTTTGTTGTTATTGATTTGTCATTTTTTTCCCATCCTCTGCCCCTTCAGGCTTCATCCATCCTCTAATACTTTGGTACTCATGCTATATGGTTCCGAATTTCTACAGCTTATGTGCTCCTATTGTTGAACATGTTGAATATACAGCTTCTAAGAAGCCTGTCCAACTTCTCACTACCTGTGTGTTGCTTTCTATAACACTTGATAGTTGATACCTCATGTTTTTGCTGCTATTATTTTTCCACAAATGTGATAGTGGTTCAATTGGAAAACTTGATGTTATGTTTTTGTATAAACTATATGAGTGGTAGCTTTATATGTTCTATGGTTGAAATGCTTCGTATTACTCGTTGGCTAGCATAACTCTGACAGTTATCCACATATAAGAACAGGATGGTCTCTTTTTTATCAAGAGACTTATCAACTTGGATCTTGGCAATACAGGAAGTGTCAACACTTGGTACTGGAACAAATATACCCTCCTGGATAAAGGCTACAAATCATTTGGCATGTCATATTTTAAAAAAGGACACTTCTTATAGTGAGGAATTCGTAAAAAAATATTTGATTTGCAGGGACCTAAAGTCATCGTTAGGTATATCTACACTTTAAAATTTCCATTTAGCTTATATTTTATACCAACTGTCTATAACTACGCTCTAATATTAGACTTCCACACTCCCAAGCCTTCAATATGTGGCACTAGAGAGTTGCAGCACAAATATGTCCAAAAGAATTCTACAGTTATATGCAGGAGTAGTCTAGGCACCAGGAAAGACTATACTGGAAATATTGGCAATATATGTTCAACTACTGATAGTGTACCAGCAGCAGTCATGAAAGTTCCACCTTCTGCTTCCATTGATTCAGGTAATTTGCATCTCGAATTTTCTTATAGTAACTTTAACAAACTAGAAGGAACAAATTCAAACTTCATATCAGCCCCAGTGGAGTGTCTCTTGTATTATTATTATTAAAAAAAAACATTTCAATTTGATAGCAATGAATTCTTGTTATATGATTGTTATATTCCTTTTTGTAAAAGCTGTTACTCCAGAGAAGCCTCGGCAACCTACATTCGGAAAAAGGAAAATGGTTAAAGTTCAGAAAGGCATAATCTCCTCAAGTATTGAAATATAATTGCCTTCAGATAATACAGTTTCACGTACTATTCTTTACTCGATCTTATATTGTGTTTTTCTGAGATTAGGTCAGATGACTCATAGTTTTCTTGCTGAAGAAAAGCACATTTCTGCTGGATCTGGCGTAAGCAAAGTAAGTCAAAATTGCTTTGCTAAAAAACATTTTGGAATTCGTAGGTAAATAATAAGAATAATTGAGTTTTACTAGAACCTTGTGTCTTGTTGAAATATAAGGAATGCGAATCACTCAGCAAGTAGTCACATTAGTTTCTTATTGGAAATATGCTATATAACTGACGCCTATTCTGAAGCTGTCGCGAGAATGTCCACAGGTAGTTATTATCATATTTTCTCAAGTGATATCTACTTGAAACAAAGGATCATATGAACTCATTGAATCTTGGTACTTGGAACATCTGGGAATATGAACTTGATGTATGACTTCATCTCCAGGATCCTCCTCAAAGATCAAAACAACTTGGTAACAAGAAAGAAAAAACTATAGTTCCTGGAACTAAATCTCTAGAAAAATCTGGAAAAGGTACATTTTTTTTTTACTTTCAATATGTATCTTCCAAAGTTATTTTGTATTGTCTTTGATTATATTTCTCATGGTTGATTCTTTTTTATCCAGAGGTAGCAGTAGAGATTTCTCAAAAGAAGGCTCGTAACAATGAGAAGATAAGTTCAGCTTTACAATATCTTTCACTATGTCATTTATTGACGAACCAGTGATAATATAGAGCATTCCAGTTTATAATTCTTCAATTTAAAAACAATTTATTAGATAATCTTAGTTGTACTGTTTTAGTTCCATAACTTGAGAATCTTTATTTTGTTGTTGTCTGTCTATTTATATTTGGGAATCAAGAATTATCTTGATTTAAAGCAACTTGAACGTTAGGTTTAGGTCATAATTATCAATATTGGTTTCGATATCAGATGTTCCAAAAACTTAGGTGTTATTGTATCCAATCAGAATTCACAAGACAACATTCAAAAAAAAGAGAAAAAAATCTGATATTATATTCTTAGATTAATAAGTATTTATCACATGTAAATTAGTATTATATGCATTGTGTAGATTAGTATGCATATCATATTATGTGTATTACATTATCGTAAACTATTACTTTTGTTATTATATTATCATTATACTCTTAGTAAGATTATCATATAATATTGATTGAATATAACTAAAAATAATAATACTATTAGTAAGAAGATTTTTTAAATTATTATTAATACAGTATATATATATATATATATATGATTTGATTACTTCTATGTTATTTTTATTCATTATAATTATATATTAATTTCTAAATAATTATAGAATTGTTGTTATCTTACACTGTACCTTCTTATTTTTTTCACAAGAAAGATAACTTAGCAGAAGACTCCAAGACAAGGCCCAAACAATGTACAGACCAATCTGCCATAAGTGAAAAGGTAGTGTGGTTCTGCGCGTAACTCTTATGTTTTAATAATAATAATAATAAAAAACAACTAACTTCTTGTCTGCATAGATAGTTATGTAAATTGTTCGTTTCAGGTTGCAAATTGTTATATCAGAGGGGAGCTACAATCCCTCACTGTAGCGGACCTGAAATGCTTCCTTGCATTTAAAAGGGCCAAAGTAGGAGGAAAGAAGGAAGAGCTCGTCAAACGAGTTGCTTCCTTGCTTACCTGACTGAAGAAGTGACATCCATCACTATTGTTTGGGATAAATGGTAAAAAATTTAGATTCAGCAGCCTGTTTTTGTTTTTATTTATCCGAAAATGATTTGAAAAAAAATGGACTAGTCAAAAAGTTTTGTTAAATTTATGTTCTTATAATCAACCTGTGTTTAATTACGGTATATTTACTTCGCAGAATAACTATTTTATCCTTTACTAATTCTCATAGAATTTCTATATTTTGTCCAAAATTAAACTTGAAGTACTAGTTCTCATAGCTTTGTTATTCCTTAATGATTCTTCATAACTATTCTTTCTACCAGGTTGGAGATGAAGCAAATGTTGTGCGCCAAGTGAGTTTTAAATCTGGTGACTGGTGAGCTAATAATCTGATTTTGTTAGGAACACCCATTAATTATCCCAAATCCGTGACGACAAAGTTCATCTACCTGAGTCATCTAATTTAGTTTATACTGACTTGAGCACTAAATATATGTTGCCTACGCATAATTGATGGCATATTTGGTTCATCGAAATGACTATTTTGTTCCCAAATGAATTTGCATGAAATAATTATTATTTTTGATTTAGTTAAAAAATAAATTTGAAATATATCAATTCTTTTAAATTTGTTATTCCCTCAAGATCCCTCTACTTTATTATGATTTTTTTGTTATCTTATAGAATGCTTATTCTTTGCGAGCTACATGAGACGAATGGATAGTGAGCGGCCAAGCAAATTGGGTGAAGCAAACAACATAGGTGGTAGACACTGGATTTTTATTTTTCAATTTTGATCATTGAATCTCATCCTTCAACTTTTTGGATTTTGATGGTGACTTTTTGTTTAAATAGCCTATACCTATTAGATATTTCCTTTGGTGATTGTCTTTTAAATAGCACAACGAGCAAAGGAAGAATTCTACAACCTACTTTATTGTAATAAAAATCATCATATTAAAATAATTTGGCGATAAGTAAATCAAAGTAGAGGCAGACAGTGCAGTTGTATTAGATATAACAAATGATGACTGTTGTGCTCTTTATTTTCCAAATTTGGTTCATCTATGTTGAATGTTTTAAAATCTTTGACAAGGACACAAGAAGAGAGCAAGATGTTTTCCCTTCAAATGCCATATGCAGTGACTATAGACTTGGACTTGCTAGTTAGCAACATAATATATTCACCTCACTAAACTTGTGACGTTTATGATTTGAGAACTTAGAATTCAAATGATTTAAGGCTATTAAACTAGAATGCAATATTGATTAGGCTCTTAAGCTAGAAAGCAGACACGGAAATCATTTCCATTAAAAAAATCATTTCCTTGAGAAGACTAGAGGGAAAGATTAGTGGATCGACAATAGGGATGAATCCAGATTGGCGCGAATGGGAAGGTCCTTATCAAAGGTTAAGGTCATCTTTGATTCCATCTTAACATTAGATTTTGATCAAGTCAGATGTGTTAATATGATGTAAATCTTAAATTAGTAAAATAATAATTTTAAAATGAGAAATTAAGATATTCTCTTATGTTAGACTCATTCTTAATTAATCTACTTCTAATTTAAACTTAATTCACACCATTAAGAAAAAGGTCTAACTTCTCTTTGAACATAAGGGGTGGTTGTGTTCGCTTATTTAAGAAACTTGGAGATTCGTGCATCGATGGTTAGCCTACTTGTCCGTCGATTTTACGAAAACACTCTCTCTAGATCGTGCGGCTAGGAGTTACCCGTGAGTCGATCTAACGGCTGAGGTGCGTGCCCTAGCAGGGAAGTGATTCAGCTGGATGCGGAGGTTCTCAGGGGATCGCCGGCAGCGCGCCAGGCGGAGGTGGCGATTAGGGGGCGCGTGTGCCAGCCTAGGCTGAGGCACCCGTCGTTCTCCTCCACCCGGAATCCTTCTCCGCCGTCGAAGAGGGCAAGGAGCATGCTCGCTTGCTTGAAGGCGTTGGATCCGATTGGGACGGACTCAAATCCGGCACGGCACATGCGCGCGCGCCACTGCGCCAGCGCCTCGTGACGCTCCGTCCGCTCCGCCCCTTCGCACGCCACCACGTTGTAGATCTGACGGCCCAGGTACATCTCCGACATCGCCTGGCCATGCCGCCTCGCTTCGGGGGACGAGGGCGGCGAGGTGCTGCCCTCCAGTGAATCGAACATGGTCGAGTAGTAGTGCAGCGCTTCCGTGAACCGATCCAGGAACGCCCTTCCATTATGGATCGCCTCCTGCTCCACCACAGTCACAATCCGCGGTCGTACCGCAAGGATCGTCCCTAGCACCTTCTCCAGTGCCCCTGACCGCGCGAGCAACCGATGCAGCTCAAAGACCGAGTTCACCGCCACCACCTCCGGCTCGTCGTCCTCTACGCCTCTGCCGTCGGTTTCCGCACCGAGCAGCAGGTAGGGTTCCAGATCCGCGAGGCTAGTGGCCACAAAGCCGCGGTAGCGGAAGTCGACGCGGATGGTCTCAGCGAGCTGGGCGAGCTTCCAGCCTACCTCCTGTAGAGAGTCCGAGTTGTCGGGCTGTGGCGGGCCGATTCCAGTGAGGCGAAACGACGGCGGACCTCCTGGGCGGAGAGCGAGCGCTTGGAGGAGAGCCGGCCACTGCAGTCCCTGCCGCATCCCAAAATCAACAACGTGGACGCGGCGGCAGCCGGCGAAGGCTTCCAGAATCGCCTGGTTAGCTGTGAAATGGCCGAACTTGAGGTAGGGGCAACTCTCATAGAAGTGCTGGTGAAGCATGTCGTCGAAGGCGGTGGATTCGTGAGTACTCGAGCAGCTCACGCCACGAGGGGACTGCGGCCGGTAGATCCGATGGGCAAGGGCCTCCGCGAAGTATCCAGCGACCTTGCGCATCGCGCCGCCTTGCGATGCGGCGAGGACGGATATCTGCTTCACGATGGCGCCCGCCGCCTTCAAGTTATCCTTCTGCACCGCCTCTGCACACGCCATCAGAGCGTGTACCAGACGGATACCGGCCTCCTGCGAGTCCACGACGACCACTTGCTGCGCCGCCACATCCGTGGTGGTCGACGACGATGGAAATGCGCTGCAGACTTTTAACCTCTTCCGATCTCTCAGGGAGGCCGTAGAAGATTGTGGCTTAAGCTCGTAAACATCGGCCGGGCTGTAGTGGTCAACTGTGCCGATGCTGTATTGCTCTGTGCCAGCGGGGGAAAGGTCGAACTGGTGGCGGAGCGAGGCAGCAGGCGGCGGCGGCGGCTGTTGGGGAAGAGGCGGAGGGGCATTGAGCTCCGAGAGAATGTTGTCGACCCAGGCAGAGATATCGGACGGATTATAGTGGACACTATCGAAGGCGGGGTGAGCGAAGAGGACGTCGTCGTTAGCGGCAGCACTACTCTCCATGGCCATCTCCAGCTGCTCCAGTTTCTGCGCCACGTCGGCCATGTCGGACGACCGGACCTTGTAGCCCAACGCAGCCAGGAGCTCGTCGACGCCGTCATCCGTTCCCATCGACGCTTTGCCCTTTTCTTGCTCCGCCACAGCATACCAATCTCCTCGTCCGCCGCCGCCGCCGCCGCCGCCTGCTTCTTGATGGTCTCTTTTCATCTCCTTCTCTTCTTGAGGGACGCCCGAGAGGGGAACTGAGAAGCCGAATATAACGAAGGGATAAGCAGAGCAGACGCGGATTTGGGTAAACATACTATTTATCGACAAACACGATCAATTTAAATTAATTATATTCGATAATTTTTATCTGAGAAGAGGTTTATCGCAATCTATTAACAATCCGCCTTTATATTGTTTGCTGATTAAATTAAGTTTATGCATTATGCTCTATACCCACTGCGAGGCCAGACCAAGAAAAAGGCACCAGCGCTGCGACACGCTGTACGACGAGTACAACCCTTCAGACCCGGCCATCGGCATCCGTCCATCTCCTTACACGCCTCTTGAACTCCACGTGTAGCCAATCTCTTGGCTCCTTTTCTATGAGCAGCATAGGGCTCCCACACACGAGGGCGAGGCCAGCTGTCGCTGTCAGAACGCATTCTCGGGGTGGGCCCAGCCAACAGCTCACAGGGTCCCTCAGGCCCGCAGCGCCGGTCGCGTGGGCCTTTCCTTCCTCGCCTCCCCGTTACGAGTCGCCGTTTTAGCTGACGGCATCCGTAACGGCCTCCACCTCTCGCTGTCCGGAGTCCAAACGCTTTCCCCGCGTTGTTTTCTGCCGCGGACTCCTCGATGACGATTGCCGACGACCTGATAGAGCTCAGGATGTTTTTTTTTATTATCAGAGTAAAAGTTAAAATCAAGAGGGTCAATATTTAAGTGTCAAAGAGTTAAATGGAGGATAATGATAATGATCAGTCGAACAGTCAGAGTTCGATCGATGGGAGATATGTCTGAATAGATCATTCGTCCAGTTTAAGATAACACGTAAGACAGCCGACGCTCAATACAACGTAGCAGGACGTCGAGGGAGATCGGATAACTGGTCCGAACGGGGGAAGGCAAGTGCAACAAAGTCATCGCATAGAAGAGCCACCGAAGTCGACAAAACGGAGGGGTTCCGGCCGAGCGACTACCCCGCTCGGCCAACCAGCGGGACATGGTCATGGACGGAGTCACGGAGCGGAGTCCCGGTCGGGGGACTATCCACTCGGCCAAGCAACAAGACTACTGTAGTATCTTTCGATATTCTTTTGGGAGATAGTGTTGTTGACATGAGGCATGGTCGATAGGCAGATCGTATGGTGGAAATTTCTACTGTTTTGTCAAGGATATGTATGTCATGTTAAGGCATGGTGTCAGAGGTACTTTCCTGACAAACCTTTCATGGGACACATTAGAGAGTGCACTCATGCCTCAAGAAGTGCGAATGTTGTCCACCAGGGTTCTATATAAATGAGGGGTCCATCAACGGTGGAGGTACACATTATTCTTGAGCTCTACTGTTGCTACTATTGCTCCGTTTTTCTCCACATTACGATGATTGACTTGAGCGCCGGAGAGCCAATTTCGGGGAGCCCACCCGATCTAGTACTGACATTATTTGTTTTGTAGAGCGGAGCGAAATCCACGTCCGATTGCAAAGCTGTCACCTCCTAACTTTTCAGCTTCACACTTTCAGACAAGATCATTCCCTAACAAAAAAAAAACGACTGATGAGTTAGTCAATCATCGATGAGCTACTTTTTATGTTGATGGAGTCATCAAATACCGAGAAAGGTTTGATCACATTGAAAGATTGTAAATCGAAAAAAAAAGAGATAGAGGCCGGGGTATCCTGACTCAGTAATTTTGACCTTAAGTCATTCTTCAATGTAAACAATGAAGAAGATACTTTCACGTACATATCTTTATTCATTCGTAGGAGCGAATCCCTTTTATATTACTACTAAAGGAGTGAAATAATATATTTCTCCTTTAGATTTTGATTGATGGGGCATTTGCTAGGAAAGATATCATATCATCATGTCAAATGATCATGCTATCATGCCATCCACGTTCGGGATTGTAGAAAAATTGTGCGAATCACACTATGTCGATTAGGTCGTTCCACGTACTATGATAGTCCACGTGCTATCCCATATGACATGCTAATCTACGTGCAGTTGTTCTAGAGGATTTGACGTGTTAAGTGAATAGGTGCCATATCGATATAGCTGAGCTGACTAGGTAAAAGTGTCAGTTCGACAAAGCTGAGTTGATTGGGTAAGAGTGTCAGTTCAGTAAAATTGAACTGACTAGGGAGTCAGCCTTTGTGGGAACGATTAGGGAGTTGGTTTTCATCATGAAGATCATAAAGTTAGCCATAGGAAGATTCCTCGAGAGAATCGATCATTATAGGGAAGAGTCCTTGGGAAAGTCGTCTATCTATATTAGAGATATAATTAAAATTTCATATTAGAAATATATGAAAAATATTATAATTTTAAAATGATATAAGTTTTTAAGATAGAATCTAAAAATAAAATTTTAAAAGGTTAAATTAAAAATAAATAATATTATATTATTATAAAAATATATAAATTCCTTTAAAACATAATAATATGTATGACTCCTCTAGAAATTCATATAGGAAAGACTCGAGCATTTACGGGAAAGAACCCTCGCGGGTTATGATTCGGTTGGTTGACGTGCCCTGTAAAATTTATCTTGATTAAGAATCTATTAAAAAACCATGTTGACTAAGTATCCATCATGTGACTCAACCTTCTCATCGTTAACCGTAATCATATTACAGAAAGTGTGTTTTTAACCTTCCTCATTAGCCTTTTTTTTTTTTTTCTAGAAATCCGGAAACGGCGTCGCATCGTGGCTATCCTCACCCGCGATCCGTTTCCCGATGCGTCTTCAGTTGATGATGATGACGACGACGACAGGAGCGCCAGCGCGGCATCTTATCCTCCTCCCACGTGTCTAGATTCTCTCCTTGCGTGGTCCCTACCTAAGGGTCAGTCTTTTTTTCAGTAGCCTTTCTCTTTGTCGACCCAGAGTCACCACGTTTCTGTTTATAGAGATTGAGGTGGGCCCGGGCAGACTTGGCTAGGTCTGTTTTGGGGGCGGCGTGGGTCCCGATGTTGGTAAAAGTATGGGCACGGAAAGTTGCAGTTTAGAAAGGCTAAATTTGATCTCACTCAATCAGGCGTAGCTCTTCTGGATGCGCGCACCAAGATGCAGAGTGCGGCTATTTCTTACGATAAGCCTCGATTTCTTTTCGAGCATTTTACCATATCTATTCGATTTTTTTTAATCAATTTGATTTATTTAATTGTCATGTAAGAACATCTTTTTCACTCATTCAATATGCGCTAAAAGAAAATACTCTGATAATGATGGCGATGGTGAAATTAGTCACCGGCGGTTTTATATGTTTATCGGAAGATAAATGAAAAAATTATAGTTATAAAAAAAATTTAAATTTAAATTCTTACTCTCTTAGTAACTTTATCTTACACTAACCAATTTAATCTTATCTAGGGGATAGAGAATCCTTTGATAATGATGCAACGATGAAGTATTTAATAGATTACACTTATGATTTTAATCTCAATTACAACGTATGGTATGATATTTTTTTATTTCAATAATTTATAAAAAGACTTGTTTAACATTTGGAATTGATCAAAAGACAAATTATATTTAATTATCAAAGAACGTATTAATTTATTAAGTCTTCCTATTTAATATCTCTCTTCCTCCTCTCTCCACTCTCTCACTCTCTCTCCATTCTTGGAAGGTAAATTTCTCTCCTCCTCTCTCTCAGCTATCAATTTATTCCACTCGAATTTAATTTTTCAAAATACCACCACCAAGAAAGACCGAAAATATTAATGAAATACATATTTAAACTTCTTGCAATATGAGAAATCCACATAACCTGAAATGAATATAATTGGAGCTCTTTAGGTCAATTAGTGGATTTCGGTTGAAACCCACTAATTGACCTAGAAAGTTTCGACTGCATCAATTTTAAGTCATGTGGATTTCTAAGGCTGCAAGAAGTTTAAATATGACATCCATTATTTATTTTAACTTCTCCATAAGTGTTAAAATATTATTAAAAGAATTAGTTGACATCTAACATTGGACCTAATGTTGGACTTGATATGAACTCATGTTAGGTCCAACATGAGATTTCAATTGATTTTGGTCGAAATACAGTAATTGACCTGGAGAGTTCAGATTGTATTCATTTCAGGTACTGTAAATTTCTGAGGTTGTAAGGAGTCTAAATATGTCATCCATTATTTATTTCAGTTTCTTCGAATGCATTAAAATGTTATTGAAAGAATAAGCTGAAATCCTATATTGAACGGGAGAAGATGAAATAAATAATAAAAAGACATATTTAGACAGCTTGTAACCTTAGAAATTTATAGGACATGAAATGGGTATAATCAGAGCTCTTTAGGTTAATTAATTGATTTCGATCGAAATCTGTTGAAATCCGAAACCCACTAATTGACCTAGAGATCACCGATTGCACCCATTTAAGGTCCTGTGAATTTCTAAAGTAGCAAGGAATTTAAATATACTATCCATTATTTATTTTAGCTTCTTAAAAAGTATTAAAGTGTTATTGAAAGAATTAGTATAAATCCCATATTAGGCCTGATATAGGTTCATATCAAACCCAACGATTGGGCCTGATATAAGTTCATATCATGCCTACGATGGACCTAATATGAACTCATATCATGCCCATGTTGGACCTAATATAAACTCATATAAAGCTCAACGTGGGATTTCATCCAATTTTGGTCGAAATCCATTAATATCTAGAGATTTCCAATTGTATCTATTTCAGGTCCTGTGTGGATTTCTGATATTGTAATAAGTCCAAATTTGCCCTCCATTATTTATTTAGATTTCTTCGGAGGTGTTAAAATGTTATTAAAAGAATCAGCTGAAATTCTACGTTAGACTGAGAAATCGAAATAAATAATGAAGGATATATTTGAACTCCTTACAATCTCAAAAATCCACAGAACTTGAAATAAATGCAATCGGAGCTTTCTAGGTCAATCAATAGATTTTGACTGAAACTCACATTGGGCTTGATATGAACTCATATTAGGTTAACTGTGAGATTTTAGTCGATTCTTTTAATAATATTTTAACACATACAGAGAAGCTGAATTAAATAATGGATAACATATTTGAACTGATTGCAACCTCAGAAATTCATTGGTCGTGAAATAGGTGTAATCAGAGCTATGTAAATTAATTAGTAGGTTTTGACCGAAATTCACTAATTAACTTAGAGAGCTTCAATTGTATACATTTCAAATCCTATATATATCTGAGGTTACAAGAAGTTCAAATATGTTATCTATTGTTTATTTTAATTTCTCCAGAGGTGTTAAATTGTTATTGGAAGAATCAGCCGAAATCCCACATTGGGTCTGATATGAACTCATATCGAGAGTTTATATTAGGCTAATGTGCGACTTCAGCTGATTTTCGTCAAAATCTATTAATTTACCTAGAGAGTTTCAATTGCACTCATTTCATGTCCTGTAGATTTCTAAAGTTGTAAGAAGTCCAAATACGTCCTCCATTATTTATTTTAGCTTCTTCGGATGTATTAAAATGTCATTGAAAGAATCATTGAAATCTCACGTTGGATCGGAGAAGCCAAAATAAACAATCGAGAACATCTTTGGACTCCTTGCAACATCATAAATATACAAAACTTGAAATGAGAGCGATCAGAGCTCTCTAGGTTAATTAGTGGATTTTGATCGAAATCGGTTGGGTTTGATATGAACTCATATTAGGCCCAATATGAAATTTTGATCGATTCTTTTAATAACAATTTACCACTTCGAGAAGTTGAAATAAACAATGGACAATATATTGTAACGTAACTCTTTACAACCTCAAAAATCCACAGGACTTGAAATTAAGGCAATTAGAACTCTTTAGGTTAATCAGTAGACAATATTATTTTCGGTCTTCCTTGATGGTGGTGTTTTGAAAAAAATGAATTTGAATAGAATAAATTGGTAGGTGAGATAAAGGTAGAGAATTCGAAAGATTTATTTTTCACGAGTGGAAAGGGAGAGGGAGTGGAGAGAGGCAGACCAGATCTTCCGGTCCATAAAAAAGTGGACCAGGGGATAGTCCACTCCCAATTACGGCCGGATCGCAACTGAGATCCGGCCATAATTAGTTGTGATCCCTTCCTGGGTTCACTGTCCTTACCAGGTTATAGTTTGGGTCAGAGCGAGCGACCGCCCCTGCTCAATGCTCGACAACCTGGACACTTGTCTACTTTTGACAGCCTCCAGGCGGCCTCCGGCCGCCCGCTTCAACCCAAACTATGACCTGGTGGGGACGGTAAACCTAGGGAGGGATCGCAACTAATTGTAACTGGATCGTAATTGAGATTCGATCGTAATTGGGAGTGGACCATCCCCAAGTCCATTTTTTATAGACCAAGAGATCTCTCGGAGAGAGGAGAGAGGAGGGAGGGAGATGTTGAGATTTCATACAATTGTCAAGAGGGGTAGAATGGAATGACCAAATAAATTAATATGTCATTTGGTACTTATTAAAGTATAGTATATCTATTAATCAATTCAGAAATTTGGGTGCATCTTATATTATTATATGATGTAGGGATGGATAAAAGCCATGTGGAGAGGGGAGATTTTTTCCTTTCTCCTTCAAAGAGGAATTCTTTTTAGACTTCTCTTCCTCCTTTAACAAAGAAGACCTCTTAGACTTTTCTTTCCCTTCCCCCTTAATGACATGGGATGCGACTCTTGGTCTTCCCTCCAAGAGGCACACCCCTTGTCGGGTCCCCTCTATATAAAGGTTAGGGAAAAGGGGGGGGGGGGGGGGGGCTCTTCGAGGTCCATGCCTTCCCTTGCGCCTCTGCAGTCGCTCCACCCTTCCTCACCCTTTCGCACCTCCGAGACCGAGGCACTGCCCTTGAGATCAAACGACGCGTGCATCCAAGCCTACAACCATCCACCTCTGACGCAACCGCGCCGATCGTGATGTAGATGGATGCACCTAGGAGCAACTGGGCGATTGGATTCAACCACCATCAGTTACCGTCATCAGTGAGAGATCACAAGACAGGCTGGAGCATGGATTGCTACTTTGCAGCTTCAATCGGGTCTTCTATTTTCTCGCAACCTCCTAAGTCCAGGCTTCAATCATCTCCATCCATCGAGGCTGGCAACATTGGACGCAATCCCAGAGGAAGAAGAAGCCACAGATGGAGACCCGGCAAAGAACGATGGCTTTGAACCTCATGAAATCTCACCATCATCAACAATTTGGGTGTCGAATCCACTGTTCTACAAGTTATTTGATGAGTCGTTTGAGGGGCGGTGGATCGTTTCCGACAAGGCGGACTACCGAGGAAAAGAGGCGTTTTCTTCTTGGCAGAGGCTCGCCGATGTCACCTTTGCCGACTCCGACGCCGATCGCACCCATTGCCAGCAGCCCCTAGCTCTCACGCACGAGGCCTGACGCACATCGGTGACACCCGCCTCGCTCATTGGATCCTCACTCGTCGCCGGCCGGATCTATTGGGGAAGGCCTCCCCTTTTTTTTTGACAGAAGCCCCTTTTTCGTCGGACCTCGACACCTCCGGCAATTGCTGCCCCTAGGCCCAAACAACCCACACATCGTCTCCGACGCCACCGCGCCGCCTTTCCCTCTCCCTCGACGTGCCAGCAGCCCAAGCACTGCCTCCCCTTTTCCGGCATCTACAGTCATTGTTGGCAGCCTTATTTCCTCTTGACGCCACTATAGATGGCACCTCTACAGTCGTGACCACCACTTTTGGGGCAGATCTCACCATTGCTATGTGCCGACCATCGGGCTGCTGTGTCTTGCTCTTCTCACCACTATTATGATTGTTAGCTACTGGTATTATCCGGCCTGCGTACCGTGTTCTGACTTGCAAGCCGCTGTGGTATTCCGGCTTAGGTGTCGATGTCGTATTTCGGCCTACGTGTCGCCTTTTGGATCCATGCTGCACCTGACTCTGTGCCGTCGCCCCCAGATCCGGCTCCTTAGCCAAAGACTCCTATGCCGATCGACCGGGTTCAAATTATATTCGAGCCACGAGCTCAATATCGAAGACTACCGTGCCGATCGGCCGGGCTTAAATTATATTAGAGCCACGAGCTCAATATCGAAGATTCCTGTGCTGATCGTCTTGGTATAAATTATATTAGAGTCCTGTCTATGCCAACAGTCGAGCGGCAACTATAAACTCATGTCTACGCCAACAGTCAAGCAGAGACTATAAACCCCTGTCTATGTCAATAGTCTAGCGGCAACTATAAATCTCTATCTATGCCAATAGTCAAGTGGAGATTATAAACCCCTGCCTACTTCAATAGTCAAGCGACGACTATAAACCCTTGTCTACGCCAATAGTTGATCGACAACTATAAACCTCTGTCTACGACAATAGTCGAGCAGCGACTATAAACTCGTGTCTACACCATTTCTACTGGTCTCAAACTAGCTTATTGATGTTTTTATTTTCCCCCGTGTTGAGCTGTCTTAACTGGTCTCAGACCAGCATATCGGATCTCTTATCTCCTCCGTTCGATGTCAAGTGGTCTTCACTGGTCTTGGACCAGCATATCGGATCTCTTATCTTCCCCGTTCGGGGTCGAGCGGTTTTCACTGGTCTCAGACAATCATATCGAATCTCTTATCACCCCCATTCGGGGTTGAGCGGTCTTCACTGGTCTCGGACCCGCATATGGGATCTCTTATCTCCCCCATTCGGGATTGAGCGGTCTTCATTGGTCTCATATCAATATATCATATCTCTTATCTCCTCCGTTTGGGATCGAGGGGTCTTCACTGGTCTCAGATCAGCATATTGGATCTCTTATCTCCCCCATTCGAGGTCGAGCGGTCTTCCCTGATCTCAGACCAACATATTGGATCTCTTATCTCCCCCATTCGGGGTCGAGTGGTCTTCACTAGTCTTGGATCAAGATTTTGGATATCTTATTTCCCCCGTTCGGGGTCGAGCGGTCTTCGATAGTCTCAGACTAGCATATCGGATCTCTTATCTCCCCCCATTCTGTAGTTCGGATCCTCTGTCCCGAACTGCCTCTGTCCCCATGTCCCACTGCCGATCGGACGGTCCAGATTGCATCTCAAGGATGCATTGCATATCACAAGAATATTGCACACATCTTAAAGATGTCATGATGTCTTGAGATGCAATCTGGACCGTTCGATCGACAGTGGGACACGGGGACAGAGGCAGTTCGGGACAGAGGATCCGAACTGCCCATTCAGGGTCAAGCGACCTTCACTAGTCTTGGATCAGCATATCGGATCTCTTATCTTCCCCGTTTGGGGTCGAGTGGTCTTCATGTCTTGGACCAAGTATATCAGACCTCTTATTTCCCCCCGTTCGGGTTGAGTAGTTTTCACTGGTCTCGAACTAGCTTATTGGATCCCCTATCTCCCTCGTTCGGGGTTGAACGGTTTTCACTGATCACGGACCATCTTATTAGAGTATCCATCTCCCTCGGTCTTCACTGATCACGGACCCACTGTGAGTTTTCGATGATTGAGTCTGCGAGAAAACAATGACTCCAATCTTCTTCATTTTGTTCTTCTCGTTTCTCCGCAACATCCGCATAATTCCCTGACTTCAACTTAACTCGACAATTCCTCTTGATATGGCCGAGTTTGCCGCAACGATAACACTTGAAACTTTTCTTCGATAACTTCGAAGATTCTCTTTCTGGTTTACTTTCATCTTTCATCGAGTCACCTTTCTTTGTGAACAAGGCATTGCTTGATTCTTCCTTGATGCGCGTTCTGGCCATTTGTCTAGCCAACAACTCTTGCGAGGAGAGAAGATTCTCAAACTCTTCAAGCGACGGTTGTTGAGCCCACCCTTGAATTGAGGTGACAAATGGAGTGTACTCCGGCCGAAGTCCATGAATGATATACCGCTTCAACCGAGCATTCGAGATCTTTTCTTCGGGATTTAGAAGAGAGATTTCCGAACACAAGTTCTTCACTTTCAGAAAAAAATTCTGAACATGACATTCCATCTTGCTTTGCAACCGCCAACTCATTCTCAAGTAATTGTAGTCGAGCTTCATTCTTCTTGTTGAACAAACGATCAAGCGTATCCCAAATCTCTCGAGCCGACGCACATCCCATTATATGCTCGAAGATCTCATGTGAAATAGACCTCTTTAAAACAAACTCTGCCTTCGCATTACGTTGCTTCCAATTCTTGAGCGCTTCCGCATTAGCAGGGGCGTCCTCCGGAGCAACTACACCATTGATGACGACGACATCCCATAGGTCTTCACCAACAAGATACGATTCCATACAGGTTTTCCAAATCCGATAGTTGGACTGATTCAAGAGCATCATACCAAGTCCCGCAATACGACCACCACCTTCCATATTAAAAAAACGATACCTTCTTCACGAATGCAACCTCGCTCTGATACCATGTAGCGAAAAACGAAGCCACCCAGAAGGAAGACCTCGATGATCGAACCGTGAAGAAGAATATTAGAAGAGGGGAGAGACTTGAAAATACTATTTTATTTTTCTTGCACACCAAACACTTACACCATCGACCCTTTAAATACACTACAAGAGATAAAGATAACATTATACTAATCCCACTAAACCATGTAAGTAGGAATGACTCATACCACTAACCATGTAAATAGGGATGACTCATACTACTAACTTGATCTTAAGAAATAAAGAAATCTTATCACCACGAATGCAGAGAAGACGTGGCCAACATCACTTTAATTTGTAACACTCCCCTTTAAAGTGATGTCTTCTGAATCAGCCCAAGTTTAGAACGTAGGTCTTCGAATGGACCCTTCGATGTTATCTTCACTTCGAACAGCAACCTTGTCGATAATCCCGCTAAGCACTTTTTCACGGATGAAGTGATGCTCAAGTTCAATATGTTTCGTCCTTGCGTGGAAGACGAGATTTCATGTAAGCTTGATCGCACTTAAGTTATCTCCATGAATAGGAACCGATCCATCAATGGGTTCTTGGAGATCTTCAAAAAGTCTACGAAGCCAAACACATTCTTGAGCGGCATGGGCCGAAGCTTTATACTCGGCTTCGGTGGTGGACAGTGACACCGAACTTTGCTTTTTGCTGCACCATGAAATACTTATTTTTTCGCATAAAAAAATGAATCCGGATGTTGATCTTCGATCATCTTAATCTCCACCAAAATCAGCATCCACAAATCCTTCCAAAGAGAATTTTGCACCCTTCTTGTAAAATAAGCCCATGTCAAGAGTGGAATTAACGTACTTCAATATATTCTTTGCCTCCTCGAGGTGTGACTTCCTCAGTGCTTGCATATATCAGCTAACAACGCCAACAGAGAAGGCAATATCCGGTCTTGTTATTGTCAAATAAATCAGGTTTCCCACAAGGACACGATAGAGATGGAGATCTGATAGTTGTGTTCCTTCGTCACGACGAAGCTTCGTACCTACATCGAGTGGCGTTGACCGCTTCTTCCCGTTTATCATTCCGAACTTCTCAACGAGTTTCTTGGCGTAGCTGGATTGAGACACAAAACCCCATCATCCAAATTTTCAATTTGTATTCCGACAAAGTTACTCACCTCGCCTAACTTCTTCATGTCAAAACGCAAGGATAGTTCTTCTTGAAGTCGAGCAACTTCTGAATGATTGCTGCCCATTAATATAATATCGTCGACGTATAGTAGAACAACCACAAAAAATCCTTGGCCTTTCTTGACGAACAGACTTGAATCCGAATCGGATACCACATAACCACAAAATTGTAAAAATTCTGTAATTTTTCTGAACCAGGCTCGCTGGGCTTGCTTTAATCCATAAAGTGCCTTCTTCAGCTTGCATGCAAAATCCGGATGACTCTCGGATTCAAATCCGATTGGCTGCTCCATGTATATATGTTTATCAAGCTCTCCATATAAGAATGCATTTTTGACATCTAGTTGCCATAGTTTCCACCCGAAATTAGTTGCTAAGGCAAGAATAGTGCGTACCGAAGTCATTTTCGCTACTGGACTGAAGGTTTCTTCGTAATCTTCTCCATATTTTTGTGAGAATCCCCGAGCGACCAGCCTTGCTTTGAACCGATCTATGCTCCCGTCAGTCTTCCTTTTAATGCGAAAGACCCATTTACATGAAACCGGCTGCACTCCGGGAGGCTTCGGAACTAAGTCCCATGTTTCATTTTTCAGTAATGCATCCATTTCTTCCTTCATGGCAACCTTCCACTCCTTTACTCCTTTGGCTTCTTCATATGAAGAGGGTTCTTCGTCATCAATTTGATTAGCAAGAAAGCACGAAAAGGTAGTGACGAAATTTTCATCTCTATAACGAGGAGGTCGATCAACATTTTTTCTTGGTCGTTGATTTTTTTGAACATTCTCGCCTTGGTCCACACTCCCCCTTTCTTCTTGAGTTTCTAGAGAAGAATTTTCTGGAAAGCGAGACAGCGGCAAGGTAACCATGTCATTCTCTTCTCTAGGTGGCTCTTCAAAGTGATAGGAGGAAATTTTGTCGAAGATGACGTTGCGAGACACAACACATTTATTTGTTGTAGGATCCAAACATCTCCAACCCTTTCTTCGTTCATCATAGCCGACGAAAACTCATTTAACTGCTTTTGCATCCAACTTACTCCTTTGAGAATCCTGCAAATGAACATAGCAAAGAGATCCAAATACTCGAAAATGCTTCACGTTTGGTTTAACACCATACAACAATTCATATGGTGCCTTGTTATTTGTCGAACTAAGAAGCGTCCGATTGATCACATGGGCTGCACAATTCATTCCCTCCGCCTACAGCTCCTTGGGCAATTTCTTCGCGTGCAACCAACTCTTACAAGTCTCCACAAGATGTCTGATTTTTCTCTCCGCAACTCCGTTTTGCTGTGGTGTATCCGGACATGACAACTCCCTTTTAATACCATTGTCTCGGCAGAAGGAGAGAAACTCATTTGAACAAAACTCGCCTCCATTGTCTGTCCGCAACGTCTTAATTTTTCTGCCTAATTCCCCTTCGATGATTTTCTTGAAGTCAAGAAAAATAGAGAATGCCTCCCCTTTTCTGGCATCTACAGCCATTGCCAGCAGCCTTATTTCCTTTTGACGCCACTATAGACGACACCTCTACAGTGGCGGTTGCCACTTTTGGGGCAGATCTGACCATTGCTATGTGCCGGGCATCGGACCGCTGTGTCTTGTTCTTCACACCACTATTATGATTGTTAGCTACTGGTATTATCCAACCCGCGTGCCGTGTTCCGGCCTACGAGTCGCTGTGGTATTCCGACTTAGGTGTCGTTATCATATTTCAGCCTACATGCTGTCTTTTGGATCCATTCTGCACCTGACTCCGTGCCATCGCCTCCAGATCCAGCTCCTCAGCTGACTCATATTTATCTACTCTTCACCGGTCTACCCGAGGGCGCCCCCCTGGGTCAGGGTACGTCACCGTACTCATCATTTATTTATTTCATTATTCCACTATTCATTTGGTCCGTTTCTTATATATTATTGGAACCTGTCTCGAGCATCGGGGTGCTAGGGATCGAGGTAACCCGATCGCTATCTACAGATAGTATTGGCCAGAGAATTTCTGACAACTCGATCAACATAGAAGGCTACCTAGCATATCCATTATCTGGATCATGACAACTTGATCAACATTCCAATCATGCCATTTTATATATATTTATATAACCTGAGGGATAACCTTTCGAAATCGCAGCAAAGCTAACTAGTTAGCGTTCATGGCTCCCCCACCACACTCGCCGTAGTAGTCATCGGAAAAGTAGCTTAATTTCCGGTGAGAATGTTGTGAGTAGGGTCAGCATCGCTTGAGCGAGCGTGCTGGCACTTTTGCCTTGTGTTGGGTTCTTTAATTCATATTGGACCCGATCGAGTCAGCTTCGCAGACAGCAGGATCATGGAAGAGAAGTAATACTTTAATTTCTTTCTGGTTCAGCGAGTTATTTTCACGTACATTTTCAGACGATGGAACCATTTCATGACCAGAGATGATTCCAATTGCTTCTCTAAAAAATATTTTTCCTTCTCAGATCATTTAAATATAGATTCGTTACATTAACGATTTCCTTAGTAATAATCACATGAATATAAAGGAAGATATATATAAATATATAAACATCAGGAATATGGTGGGATAAATGCCCACCATCTGTATTACACCCTGAGGCCTTATAAAGAGTATTATCAAACATCTTTAGTTCTTCTCATATAATAAAAATTAAGAAAAAGAAAAGATTAATCATATTATTACATTTAAAATTAATGCTGAAAAATACAAAATATAAAATATTATATAATTAAGTTAAGAAATCACTCTAAATTTAGAAGGAGAAAAAAATAAATTATCTTAAAAATTATAAATAAATAAATATATACGTTGATTTTGAGAAGTCATCCGGAGGGTAATGCTTGGATAAGCTAGGGAGGGAGGATGTGATAACTTGAGGACTTAAAACTTTGGAGCTCACGAAGGAGGAGGCATATTTTACTTGGCCACAACATATATACATTTGATTTTTTTTTCCCTCACTCTTAATTTCTTTTTATTATACTTCAAAGCATCTTAAAAGCACTACAGTTAAATTCGACCACTTAGTATTAGTATTGTTGCATCAATAATATATCTCCTCAAATAACCTAAAAATATCAAAAAAAAATTACTGCTTGACTTAGAGAGTTTCAATTGTATCTATTTCAAAAGATATGAATTTCTAAAGTTATAAGGAGTTCAAATATGTTATCCATTATTTATTTCAATTTTTCTGGAGGTGTTAAATTGTTATTGAAAGAATCAACCGAAATTCTTGTTAGACCCCGTGGTTATTTTGATGTGATTAACCAAGTTAGGTTATATCCTGTTTTATTTTTGATCCCTGTGTCTAAGTGTGCAGGAGCTTAGGAGCACAGGAAGTCGAGTAGAAGACGCAGTTGTCGAGAAGGATGACACGGGAAGGGAGCCGACGGGCTTGGTGCGTCCAAGGGACGAAAAGAGTTGCGGAAGAGTACACCGGTGGATAAGAAGAACGTGTGCGACGTTCGAGGGACAAGAAGTTAGAGCGGAAGCCTGCTCGAGGAGAAGATCGAAAATTGGGTTCGGGTGAGCCCTATTTCGGTGGGTTTGCAATCACCCAAGTGATCGGAGCTTCGGAAGAAGAAAAGGAGTGAAAAGACGTTGTAGCTATTTATACGCTACAACATTGAGGGTGCCCTCCATGGCGTTGAGGGTGCCCTCAACCCAGTCAAAGTGATTGTTTCACATTTGGATAAAACTTTATCCAAATGTCACGCTGGAGACACCCTCCATGCTTATGGGAGGCGCCCTCAAACTGAAGATAGAGTTTCCAGGCCCTATAAAAAGGGCCCTGGAGTTAGGAAATTAACAATCAACTCTTGTACTCAATTCCTAGCAACGATTAAGTTTTCATAGTATGTAAAAGGTTTTCCGCCTTCAGAAAAGGAGATT
The DNA here is from genome assembly GCF_018446385.1 of Zingiber officinale. Classification (NCBI taxonomy): domain Eukaryota; kingdom Viridiplantae; phylum Streptophyta; class Magnoliopsida; order Zingiberales; family Zingiberaceae; genus Zingiber; species Zingiber officinale. Next base: position 136,626,459 of record NC_055993.1, read on the forward strand.
CTTATTAAGCTCTTGCAACCGCCTTGAATTAACAACCTAGGTTGTAACCAAGTCAAACCCTGAGTCTTCTTAAGTTTCATTGCTTTATTTTATTTATTTCTATTGCACTTTAAGAGTTGAAAGATCGAGGAAGGTATCTTTTTCTGTTTCAGGCAATTCACACATGCACTCTTGTCGGCCCGCTGCACCAACAATCCCACATTGGGCCTGATATGAACTCATATCAGGAGTTTATATCAGGCCCAATATGGGACTTCAGCCGATTTTGATCGAAATCTATTAATTTATCTAGAGAGTTCTAATTACACCCATTTCATGTCTTGTAGATTTCTGAGGTTGTAAGGAATATAAATGCGTCCTCTATTGTTTATTTTGACTTCTCTGAAGGTGTTAAAATGTTATTGAAAGAATCGTTGAAATCTCACGTTGGACTGGAGAAACCAAAATAAACAATAGAGAATGTATTTGGACTCCTTGTAACATCATAAATTCACATAACTTAAAATGAGTGCAATCAGAATTTTCTAGGTTAATTAGTGGATTTCAACCAAAATCAGTTGAGCCTGATATGAACTCATATTAGGCCTAATGTGGAATTTCGATCGATTCTTTTAATAACAATTTAACACTTCCAAATAAGCTGAAATAAACAATGGACAACATATTTGAACGTAACTCCTTATAACCTCAAAAATCCACTGTACTTGAAATAGATGTAATCAGAACTCTCTAGGGTAATCAGTAGACAATATTATTTTTTGTCTTCCTTGATGGTGGTGGTTTGAAAAAATGAATTTGAATAGAATAAATCGATAGGTGAGATAAAGACTTATTTTCCACGAGTGGAGAGAGAGAGAGAGAGAGAGAGTGTGTGTGTGTGTGGTGACAGAGGAAAGGAGGGAGATATTGAGATTTCATACTGTTGTCAAGAGAGGTAAAATGGGAAGACCAAATAAATTAATCCCGATGGCAGAAGTCATCGGGAGGGCAATGCTTAGATAAGCAAGGGAGGGGAGGATGTGATTAGCTCGAGGACTCAAGGACTTAAAACTTTGGAGCTCACGAAGGACGAGACATATTTTACTTGGCCACAACATATATACATTTGAATTCTTTTTCCCACTCTTAATTTCTTTTACTATACTTCAAAGCATCTTATTATTAGTATTGTTGCATCAATAATATTTCTCTTTAAACAACCTAAAAATATCAACACCTCATCTACAATATGTGAGAGATCATCTTCTAAAAACAACATACTCTACTTCAATGAAATTAATTAAATACACAATATTTGTATATACAACTATACTAGTGCATATTAATTTGTATCCCAACTCATCATACTTTTAGAGTCGAGTTAGTATATTCAATTAAATTAAAATATATACCAACCTCAAAATTAAATGCCTCTAAGGGATCTAAAAAATTTAAATAATTAACTATAAAATTTAAAATTACAATAGTTATTCGAAAGATATATAAAAATTACTATGACATTGGATTAATTATTTTATAATTATTGTCCATTATAGCAACAATTTTGATCATTTCTATTTTTTTAAAAAATATTTTGCTAATACCCTAATGAGTGAATTAGTGGGCGTGGATGGCTAACTTCCATTAGAAAACTTTCCAAAACATCTACTCTTATAGAATCTCAGTTACGGGGCAGGGCATTTTCTTCTAGTTGAATGAAAAATCAGGTACGTTGGTTGCTGGGCGCAAGATTCTGTTTGCGCGATCAGCTTAAGACCTGAAAGCAACCCGAGCTACGACCACTACAAAAAAACAGTCTATTAGCGGGGGGATCTAGAGATAATTTTTACCGAGGGCTAACATTTCTTTTTTTTTTAACAATAGGTATATTTAATAACAAAAAACTAAATTCGACATCATAAAAAAGATAAAATACTAAATTAATAAATTATAAGATTACTAGGAGGCTATTGCTTATTGAAGTATTGGTTAACACTTGATGAGACATTAGATGATCGTTGGATAAGAAAAAGAGGAAATTATGTCCTATGGTTTTTCATCTTTTGAAAATGCTACAATATTTATTCATTTTCAATTGTTAAAAAGATATCCTTCTCGATGTATATAACTAGACTGTCATTCATCCATTAGTCTCTCATTCTGTTACGTAAATCAATCTTTATCATCTTCATCGCAGAAAATACTCTTTCAACAGAAGCAATCGTAACTGGTAAAACTAATGTCATCTCAATCAGACGATAAATCAATGGATAAGCTTGATTTTTTAGAGTTTCAACAATTTTCTAACAAGACTTCTCAAATCTTCAATTCCAGAAAAATTTGGATCTTGTCACATATTATGAATAAAATTCTAAAGTCATTGCTCAATAACTATGCAATCATTTGTTGAGAAGTCAATATAAATCACGAAATAGAACTAGTTTCTGACCATTAAATTCAAGAAAAAAAAATTCTTAGATGAAGACATGTTATACAACTAAGTAATTCTATGTCAACTTCTTAAAATTGAGTATTCATCTCTTGCACAACTAAATCAACCATCTGACATTGTAATTTGAAATATAATAATTAATAAGTAAAAAAAATTTATTGACAATATAATAATAAAATAATTTTTTTAAAAAATAAAATCTGATTGAAAATCTCCATATGATAATAATGTATATTGATGAAGATTTACCTGCTATACCTACTACCCAATCAAATAATTATCTTCCATATTTAACATTGGGATCTTATTAAGTCACAAATATGTTGACTTTATCTGTAATTTTATATGCTGGGATCTTCCAATTTTTTATGAATATGACTTCAATAAGGTAAAGATTTATGAGTTTCATGGCTTTTGTTCGATTTTATTTGCTGAGTTAATTTATTTCTATTATCTATATAAAATTTTCTGTTAAACTTATGAAAAAAATCTATACAAAAATCATGAGAAATCTGAAGAAAAGTCATGGGCTCATCACGTGCATGTCTACTTTACTGCCCCGCATCGTGTCCACTTGTTGCCAAATGTACCTAGACCCGCCTGTCCTTCGTGACGAAACCAATGCGCTAATAGATCACTCGATCGTTCATGCCCATCTGATCTGCATCTCTAAAAATTGCAGACCGTCCATTTGTCCCTTGAAGGGTCCATTTCCTAGACGTCCAAAACCATGGTCGTCCACTCGTCCGCAGAAACCTACTCAAACGCATAAAGGACGAGAATCTCCACCTGCTCTTCGATCGTCCTCTCTCGTTAAAGTGTCAAAGCTTGCATCGATCGATTCGATCTCCGAGTTCTAATTCTCTTCCTCATTTTCCTGGTCTGCAATCATTTTGATTGAGGATTCTGATTTTGAAATGGCGAAGAAGAGCGTGGTGATCTCAAGGGAGACGATCTCAAGGACGGGACTCCTCCATGGCTCCTTCTCCTGCAGATCTTGGCGAGGGCTTTAGCCCACTCCAGCCCTTGCCTAGATCCGCCTCTGTCTATTAGGGATGACAATTTACAACGAATTTAAAATTTGTTCCAAAGTTTCCAACAAAATTTGTAACAAAATAATAAATTGTTCCGAATTAGCAACAAATTTACCAACAAAATAAATTTGTTGCAAAATAGCAACAAAAGATATTTTGTCACTAATTTTGTTGCAAGTTAGCAACAAAAAATAAAATTTGTTGCAAATTTTGCAAAGAATAATTTGTTCGTTGCAAATTTTGCAACAAATATTTTGTTCGTTGCAAATTTTTGCAACGAATAGTATTTTTGTCGCAAATATTGAAACGAAACTATTATTTGTTGGAACTTCCCAACAAATATATAATTTATCACAAATTTTACAGCAAAATATTTGAGGGTAGAGTTTCCAACGAATCTTAAATTTGTTGGAATGTTTCCACCGAATTGGCAGATTCGTTGGAAATTTCTAAAGAATTGGCAGATTCGTTGGAAACATTTCCAACGAATCTGCTAATTCGTTGGACATTTCCAATGAATCTGCCAATTCGTTGGAAATTGACAACGAATTGCAGATTCGTTGGAAATTTTGATGTGACTTAAAAACCCGTTTGACCGACCTAGAGATCTCGGAATCGGATGAAACAAGTTCCTATGTGCTCCTCTTGGTCTCCTGATTCTATAGATGAGCTCAAATATTTTTTTTGAAATAGGATGAATTTTTAACATCAAGGTCAATTGGATGAATTTGAATTTGAGCATGAAAGTGTTAGAGTTTTAAATCAAATTGGAGTTTAGTTGAACTTGGTAGATTTAAAAAATGATGTTCGAGTGCTCAGAACGAGAGGAAATCAATTTGTTGGCGTGTGTAAGGTTCTCGTGATTATATCCAAGAATTAAAAATAATTACGGAGCTAATTTATTTTGATTTGTGAATTTTTAAACTCGAATTTAATTTTTCCAACACATTGGGGATTGAAAAAATAAAGGAATATATATATATGAAGTAAAAAAAAATATTTGAGGACACATATGAAGTCAGGATAAATAGAGGAGCACATAGGAACCAGTTTCATCCAATTCGGAGGTCTCTAAGTCGGTCAACCGTGATTTTAAGAATATATAGGATTTCCAACGAATCTGAAATTCGTTGGAAATTCCCAACGAATTGCAGATTCATTGGAAACGTTTCCAACAAATCTGCCAATTCGTTGGAAATTGCCAACGAATTGCAGATTCGTTGGAAAGTATGTTGTGGCTTAAAAACCCGTTTGACCGACCTAGAGACCTCGGAATCGGATGAAACAAGTTTCTATATGCTCCTCTTGGTCTCCTGATTTTATAGATGAGCTCAAATATTTTTTTTTAAATAAGATGAATTTTTAACATCAAGGTCAATTGGATGAATTTGAATTTGACCATATAAAGTGTTAGAGTTTTAAATCAAAATGGAGTTTTGTTGAACTTGGTAGATTTAAAAAATGATGTTCGAGTGCTCAAAAGGAAATCAGTTTGTTGGCGTGCGTAAGGTTCTCGTGATTATATCCAAGAATTAAAAATAATTACGGAGCTAATTTATTTTGATTTGTGAATTTTAAACTTGAATTTAATTTTTCCAACATAGTGGGGATTGAAAAAATAATTGAAAAAAATATATGAAGTAAAAAAAATATTTGAGGACACATATGAAGTCAGGATAAATAGAGGAGCACACAGGAACCAGTTTCATCTAATTCGGAGGTCTTTAGGTCGGTCAACCATGATTTCAAGAATATGTAGGATTTCCAACTAATCTGATATTCGTTGGAAATTTCCAACGAATTGCAGATTCGTTGGAAAGTATGTTGTGGCTTAAAAATCCGTTTGACCGACCTAGAGACCTCGGAATCGGATGAAATAAGTTCCTATGTGCTCCTCTTGGTCTCCTGATTCTATAGATGAGCTCAAATATTTTTTTTTGAAATAAGATGAATTTTTAACATCAAGGTCAATTGGATGAATTTGAATTTGAGCATATAAAGTGTTAGAGTTTTAAATCAAATTAGAGTTTTGTTGAACTTGGTAGATTTAAAACATGATGTTCGAGTGCTCAGAACAAGGGGAAATTAGTTTGTTGGCATGCGTAAGGTTCTCGTGATTATATCCAAGAATTAAAAATAATTACGGAGCTAATTTATTTTAATTTGTGAATTTTTAAACTTGAATTTAATTTTTCAACACATTGGGGATTGAAAAAATAAAGGAAAAAAATATATGAAGTAAAAAAATATTTGAGGACATATATGAAGTCAGGATAAATAGAGTAGCACACAAGAACCGGTTTCATCCAATTCGGAGGTCTCTAAGTCGGTCAACCGTGATTTTAAGAATATGTAGGATTTCCAACGAATCTGAAATTCGTTGGAAATTTCCAACGAATCTGAAATTCGTTGGAAATTTCCAACGAATTGCAGATTCGTTGGAAACGTTTCCAACGAATCTGCCAATTCATTGGAAATTGCCAACGAATTGCAGATTCGTTGGAAACGTTTCCAACGAATCTGCCAATTCATTGGAAATTGCCAACGAATTGCAGATTCGTTGGAAAGTATGCTGTGGCTTAAAAACCCGTTCGACCGACCTAGAGACTTCGGAATCATATGAAACAAGTTCCTATGTGCTCCTCTTGGTCTCCTGATTCTATAGACGAGCTCAAATATTTTTTTTTGAAATAAGATGAATTTTTAACATCAAGGTCAATTGGATGAATTTGAATTTGAGCATATAAAGTGTTAGAGTTTTAAATCAAATTGGAGTTTTGTTGAACTTGGTAGATTTAAAACATGATGTTCGAGTGCTCAGAACGAGGGGAAATCAGTTTGTTGGCGTGCGTAAGGTTCTTGTGATTATATCCAAGAATTAAAAATAATTACGGAGCTAATTTATTTTGATTTGTGAATTTTTAAACTTGAATTTAATTTTTCCAACATAGTGGGGATTGAAAAAATAATTGAAAAAAATATATGAAGTAAAAAAAATATTTGAGGACACGTATGAAGTCAGGATAAATAGAGGAGCACACAGGAACCAGTTTCATCCAATTCGGAGGTCTTTAAGTCGGTCAACCGTGATTTTAAGAATAGGAAGGGTTTCCAACGAATCTGAAATTCGTTGGAAATTTCCAACGAATTGCAGATTCGTTGGAAACGTTTCCAACGAATCTGCCAATTCGTTGGAAATTGCCAACAAATTGCAGATTCGTGGATAGTATGTTGTGGCTTAAAAACACGTTTGACCGACCTAGAGACATCGAAATCGGATGAAACAAGTTCCTATGTGCTCCTCTTGATCTCCTGATTCTATAGATGAACTCAAATATTTTTTTTTTTAAATAAGATGAATTTTTAACATCAAGGTCAATTGGATGAATTTGAATTTGAGCATATAAAGTGTTAGAGTTTTAAATCAAATTGGAGTTTTATTGAACTTGGTATATTTAAAAAATGATGTTCGAGTGCTCAGAACGAGGGGAAATCAGTTTGCTGGCCTGCGTAAGGTTCTCGTGATTATATCCAAGAATTAAAAATAATTACGGAGCTAATTTATTTTGTTTTGTGAATTTTTAAACTTGAATTTAATTTTTCCAACACATTGGGGATTGAAAAAATAAAGGAAAAAAATATATGAAGTAAAAAAAATATTTGAGGACACATATGAAGTCAGGATAAATAGAGGAGCACACAGGAACCGGTTTCATCCAATTCGGAGGTCTCTAGGTCGGTCAACCATGATTTTAAGAATAGGAAGGGTTTCCAACGAATCTGAAATTCGTTGGAAATTTCCAACGAATTTTGGATTCATTGGAAATTGCCAATGAATTGCAGATTCATTGGAAATTTTGCTGTGGCTTAAAAACCCATTTGATCGACCTAGAGACTTCAGAATCAAATGAAATAAGTTCCTATGTGCTCCTCTTGGTCTCCTGATTCTATAGATGTGCTCAAATATTTTTTTTGAAATAGGATGAATTTTTAACATCAAGGTCAATTGGATGAATTTGAATTTGAGCATGAAAGTGTTAGAGTTTTAAATCAAATTTGAGTTTAGTTGAACTTGGTTGATTTAAAAAATGATGTTCGAGTGCTCAGAACGAGAGGAAATCAATTTGTTGGTGTGCGTAATGTTCTCGTTATTATATCCATGAATTAAAAATAATTACGGAGCTAATTTATTTTGATTTGTGAATTTTTAAACTTGAATTTAATTTTTCCAACACATTGAGGATTGAAAAAATAAAGGAAAAAATATATGAAGTAAAAAAAATATTTGAAGACACATATGAAGTCAGGATAAATAGAGGAGCACACAGGAACCGGTTTCATCCAATTCGGAGGTCTCTAGGTCGATCAACCGTGATTTTAAGAATATATAGGGTTTCCAACGAATCTGAAATTCGTTGGAAATTTCCAACGAATTGCAGATTCGTTGGAAACATTTCTAACGAATCTGCCAATTCGTTGGAAATTGCCAACGAATTGCAGATTTGTTGGAAATTATGTTGTGGCTTAAAAACCCGTTTGACCGACCTAGAGAACTCGGAATCGGATGAAACAAGTTCCTATGTGCTCCTCTTGGTCTCCTGATTCTATAGATGAGCTCAAATATTTTTTTTGAAATAGGATGAATTTTTAACATCAAGGTCAATTGGATGGATTTGAATTTGAGCATATAAAGTGTTAGAGTTTTAAATCAAATTGGAGTTTTGTTGAACTTGGTAGATTTAAAAAATGATGTTCGAGTGCTTAGAACGAGGGGAAATCAGTTTGTTGTCGTGCGTAAGGTTCTCGTGATTATATCCAAGAATTAAAAATAATTACGGAGCTAATTTATTTTGATTTGTGAATTTTTAAACTTGAATTTAATTTTTCCAACACATTGGGGATTGAAAAAATAAAGGAAAAAAATATATGAAGTAAAAAAAATATTGGAGGACACATATGAAGTCAGGATAAATAGAGGAGCACACAGGAACCAATTTCATCCAATTCGGAGGTCTCTAGGTCGGTCAACCGTGATTTTAAGAATAGGAAGGATTTCCAACGAATCTGAAATTCGTTGGAAATTTCCAACGAATTTTGGATTTGTTGGAAACATTTCCAACGAATCTGCCAATTCGTTGGAAATTGCCAACGAATTGCAGATTCGTTGGAAATTTTGCTGTGGCTTAAAAACCCTTTTGACCGACCTAGAGATCTCGGAATCGGATGAAACAAGTTCCTATGTGCTTCTCTTGGTCTCCTGATTCTATAGATGAGCTCAAATATTTTTTTTGAAATAGGATGAATTTTTAACATCAAGGTCAATTGGATGGATTTGAATTTGAGCATATAAAGTGTTAGAGTTTTAAATCAAATTGGAGTTTAGTTGAACTTGGTAGATTTAAAAAATAATGTTCGAGTGCTCAGAACGAGGGGAAATCAATTTGTTGGCATGTGTAAGGTTCTCGTGATTATATCCAAGAATTAAAAATAATTACGGAGCTAATTTATTTTGATTTGTGAATTTTTAAACTTGAATTTAATTTTTCCAACACATTGGGGATTGAAAAAATAAAGGAAAAAAATATATGAAGTAAAAAAAATATTTGAGGACACATATGAAGTCAGGATAAATAGAGGAGCACACAGGAACCGATTTCATCCAATTCGGAGGTCTCTAGGTCGATCAACCGCGATTTTAAGAATATATAGGGTTTCCAACGAATCTGAAATTCGTTGGAAATTTCCAACGAATCTGAAATTCATTGGAAATTTCCAACGAATTGCAGATTCATTGGAAACATTTCCAACGAATCTGCCAATTCGTTGGAAATTGCCAACGAATCGCAGATTCGTTGGAAATTTTGCTGTGGCTTAAAAACCCGTTTGACCGACCTAGAGACCTCGGAATCGGATGAAACAAGTTCCTATGTGCTCCTCTTGGTCTCCTAATTCTATAGATGAGCTCAAATTTGCACCTTGGTTCAAATCATATGTAAGTAATTTTTACCTTGTATTCTAATTTACTGTATTGGTATAGTATATTTTAACTTTTAAATGAATAACATATTCATTTGAGTTTAGGTTTATGATAATCAAGATCACCTCGAACATCAAATGTTATTTCATCTATCTTGGGGTCCAAAAGCAATGGTACGCACTTGGCCAGCATATTTCATACATGGATATAATTTTCATACTCAAGAATATGGAAAAGGGAAGACTACAATGAATAGTGGGGTATGTGTTCAGTCATCCAATGATGGAGGTGTAAGCAATGATTTTTATGGTATACTGGATGAAATTATAGAGATAGAATACCCTGGTCCAAAAATGCGAGTTATCTTATTTATGTGTCGTTGGTTTGATCCTATCAGAGGAATGAAGGTGCATCCACGTTATAATTTGGTTGAAATAAATCATAAAAGATTATATAAGAGATATGAACCTTTTGTTTTGGCACAACAAACGATTCAAGTGTTCTATGCTTCATACCCTAGCTTGAAACGTGATAAAATGGATTGGTGGGTTGTTTGTAAAACTAAAGCACGGGAAAAAATAGAGGAACATTGGGAAGACATTGCATATCAACAAGAGGAGGTTGTAAATACATTTTAGACCGAGGAATATATTATTCCAACATTACGAGATCCCAGCGGAGTAGTGATAAATGTGGATGCCAGTGAATTTCATGAGGTTGATGATGATGATGAGGAGGAGGAGGAGGAGGAGGAGGAGGAGGACGAGGAGGACGACGACAACTTTGATTTTTAACATGTACGATAAGTTTTTTTTTATATTTAATTTTAATCTGTAAATTTATAAAATTCATAGTTTAATTAATTGTCTACATAATATCTCATTGTTAAATTTATATATGTTATATGTGTGCTATTTTTTTTTCTATAGGTCATTAGAGGTGAGACATTATCACTGCAGATTCTCGCTCTCTGATTTTTATATTATGGATATTGTAAGTTTTTCATATTTCTTCAGCAAGCATTAAGTTTTTTTATTTTTTTTTATTCTAATTTTGATTTTTGGTTGGCAGTTTCGACGGGCACGCCATAGACGACACCGTTCAAGCATTGGCCAAACTGATTCACCATCTGATAGGATGGTACCTACGCCCTCCCCTCAGGCAGGACCTTCACATGGCCAGTCGCCGTCAGGACCTTCTCGTGGGCAGTCACCAGCAGAACCTTCTCATGGCCAGTCGCCGGCAGGACCCTCACGTGGACCGTCCCCGGCAGGACCTTCACGTGGCCAGTCACCGGCAGGACCTTCATGTGGCCAGTCACCAGCAGGACCTTCACATGGCCATTCACCTTCCCCACTTGAGTCGTCGATACCTGCCAGACACTCAACCGTTGATATTGCCGACGCTCGACTGCATATAGTCCCTCTTGGAGACTCGTAAGTATTAAAATTATTATATTTTAACTATCTTAATTATTTAACGTTGTTTATTGTAATTTTATGATATATTTGAAAATTCAGTAACGGTTGTTCGTGAGATTAATCAAATTGTGAATAACTTTTGGAAAGGAGACTCGATGTCATACTCAAGCACTCCAGCACCCACAAAAGAACTCTGGTGGTGCGAGAGGTATAACTAATTTATTTTATATATAAAACAATTACGTTCATGTATAATCTATTGTTTTTTTATCATTTCAGCGATTATTTAGTTGGGACCCTTATTTTGGGATGGAAGTTAAAAGAATTTTCAAAAAGAAATGTGGTGATCACATTTGCCATGTATTAAACCATGCCAAAAGTACTGGAAAGAAGCCTCCCTTTATCACGACGGACAATTGGGTTAGGATCTGCAATTTTTGGCAAACTGATGAGTGCAAAGAAAGGAGTTTGCGGAATAAAATAAATCAAGCTTATAATTCTGGAGACTCACGTGCAATATATGCAGGAGGATCTATAAATATCGAGGAGCATACACGTAGATTGGTAAATTTTCAACTCTACAATTAGATTTTTAATATATTTGATGTTATTATATTATTTCTAACCGTATTATTTTTAGTCTAGGGATTTGGGAAAAGAACCCGATTTTATAGACACTTTGTCTGCATTTTTCAAAAAAAAAAAAGACAAGACTTGGAGTGGAGATAGAGCTAGAATAATTAAGGTTTGATTTAATCTTTAATCTTAATTTTAACTTAGATTTTATTACTTATCTATTTGCCCTAATTAAGGTTTTAATTTTTCATAGGAGAGATATGATGAGCTATCATTATCACAAAGAAGTTCAGGTGATGGCGATAATATTGAGGGATCTGAGCCGTCTGTTACTAATAATTTAGATTTATGGTTAGAGGCCAGTGGGGGAGTCAAAGCGGGAAGGATAATAGGTATGGGTTCTATGAGTAGAATCCATAATGTTCATCGAAGATCTTTATCTTCTTCTACCCCACCCGCAGTAACGACACAGATTCATAGCTTAACTGAAGAGGTTGACAATTTGAAAGGCATAATATCTCAAAGGGATCAGCAAATTTTAAAAATTCACAAAGAGATCTAGATATGGTTGAAATGCGCAAAAAACAAGCCTTTCTTTTACAACAATTTCAACAATTTAGATCGGGTCCAAGCTATATTCCTCCTGGTATTGGTGATGATGCTAATGATGATGATGATGCCGATGATGATGCCGCCGATGATGTTGATGATGATGCATGAGTGTTTGTAATTAGAATTTTTTACTTCTTTTATTTTATCGATTTTATAAATTCTTAATTTTTTTATTTTGATTAGTATTGTTATTTTTATTTCAAACAGGGTTGGTAGGTGAAGATGATGGTGGTATTGACGTAAAAATATGTAAGTCTTTACCTATTTACTTTTGTGTTGGTTTATAAGATTTTCTTTTTCTTTGTTTATCTTTTGATGTAGGTAGAAGAAGGATTTGGATTGAGAAGGATCTCCATAAGATTATCTTCTACTCTATCTTTTTCATGTTCTTATATGATATTGGAATTTGGATACTATGACATGTTTGTTGTAACTTTATTAGTGTTTGGTTTAGGGTGTTAGTTGTAGTTGTATATTGTTGTAGTTTGTATTGTTGGATGATGATGTGTTGTATTGTTTGTTTTATGCTCTTAGTTTAGGTTGTATATGGAACAACATGTTTTAATGGTGCATGTGTTTGGGTTTATATTGTTGATGTTTGTATTTATTTTGTTGTACATTAATATGTTAGTTGATTTTTGATTTATATTTGTGTTAGTGTGTTTAGTGGTGAATATGTTGAATCTGTTAATAATGTGTTTAGTGCTCTTATATATATATATATATATATATATATATATATATGTTGAATTGTTTGAAAAAAATTGTAATAGGAAAAAATATTGAAATTAGATAGGGCTGGATATATATTTTTTATTTTTGGGACAAATTTTGCAACGAAATTAGATTCGTTGAAAATATTGTATTTTATCGGAATACTGCAACGAAAAATATAAATTCGTTGGAAATTTCCAACGAAAATATAAATTCTTTGGAAGTTTCCAACGAATTATAAATTCGTTGGAAATTTCCAACGAAAATATAAATTCGTTGGAAATTTCCAACGAAAATATAAATTCGTTGGAAGTTTCCAACGAATTATAAATTCGTTGGAAAGTTTCAACGACTATGAATTTTGTTGGAAATTTCCAACGAAAATATGGATTCGTTGGAAACTTCCAACAAATTTATATTTCGTTGGCAATGTTCAACGAATATGAATTTTGTTGGAAATTTCCAACGAATATAAATTTCGTTGGAAATTTTCAACGAAAATATGGATTCGTTGAAAATTTCCAACGAAAATATGGATTCGTTGGAAATTTTCAACAAATTCATATTTTCGTTGGAAATTTCCAACGAATATGAATTTTGTTGGAATTTTCCAACGAATATGAATTTCGTTGGAAATTTCCAATGAAAATATAGATTCGTTGGAAATTTTCAACGTAATTGCATTGTCGTTGGAAATTTCCAACGGAATTGCATTGTCGTTGGAAATTGCCAACGAATTAATATTTTCGTTGGTAATAATGTATTTTGAAAATTTTCCAATAATAATTATTCGTCGCAAATCTGTTTGCAACGAATACGTTTTTTAGTTGCTAATTCGCGACAAATTTGCAACGAAAATATAAATTCGTTGGAAGTTTCCAACGAATTATAAATTCGTTGGAAATTTTCAACGACTATGAATTTTGTTGGAAATTTCCAACGAATATATGGATTCGTTGGAAATTTCCAATGAATTTATATTTCGTTGGCAATTTTCAACGAATATGAATTTTCTTGGAAATTTCCAACGAATATAAATTTCGTTTGAAATTTCCAATAAAAATATAAATTCGTTGAAAATTTCCAACGAAAATATGGATTCGTTGGAAATTTTCAACAAATTCATATTTTCGTTGGAAATTTCCAACGAATATGAATTTTGTTAGAACTTTCCAACGAATGTGAATTTTGTTGGAAATTTCCAACGAAAATATGGATTCGTTGGAAATTTCCAACTGAATTGCATTGTCCTTGAAAATTTCCAACGGAATTGCACTGTCGTTGGAAATTGCCAACGAATTTATATTTTCGTTGGTAATATTGTATTTTGAAACTTTTCCAACAAATAATTATTCGTTGCAAATCTGTTTGCAACGAATATGTTTTTTAGTTGCTAATTCGCGAGAAATTTGAGGTTCGTCGGAGATTTTTCATGCTGACATTTCCAACAAATATTTATTTTCGTTGCAGTTTTTCCAACGAATTTTGGTTTTGTCGCAAAGTTTCCAACGAATTTATAATTTTTCGTCGCAAATTTTTGGGACGGCAGATTTCCAACGAATTTTTTTTGTCGTAATTTTCGTCCCAAATCTAATTTCCAACGATTTTTTTTCTAAAATTTATTGTAAATTTTGTCCCTAAATGACAGTATTTTTTAGTGAGCTTAACTGTTAGTTCTTTTACATATAAGGCTCGATCACTAGAAGAGTGCCCGGCGATGACCGGACTGAAAGCGCACCATATATATGCACCATATATATGCCGTAAATTAATTCTGATACAGATTCTCACGGCTCGTTCCTCTTGTAGCATGCAGGGAACTGAAAATTAAACGAGCGTTTAGCTGAAAGCTCCTTCAATTCTATTTAATTTGAGCTACAATATATAATAATTTCCATGTCATGCGATGACTTCTGCCATATATGATATCGATAATTCTTGTTGGCTAGAATTTGGCCAGTTAAAATTTTTTATCCTTCAATTAGAATGTATGCATGTACATACATGTAATTAATATACACATATGATATTACTAAAATACCCATGTATACACTTGCATGTATTGATTCTAGCTGACCAGATTCTGACCATTTAACATTATCCATATGATATATTCATAGTTAGCTGATCAAATTAACAATCTCGTGGCCATAATTAATTAATTAAACACCCAATATATAATATACATCCAGTACTCCATTATTGTTAATTTCTTGGAAACTACGCTACGAGTCCAAGACGACTAGCTCAGAATGCGACAGTGCAATCAGTGAAAACCTTCACCAGCAAGTGGTGCTCGCCTTCATTCGTCGAGGCAGCAATAAATCCATGGTAGAATTATTTCCGGCATATATATATATATATTGCCTGTTTTTCTCTCCTCCGTGCAATCGCATTGCGTGTTGTGTACACATTTTGAACTGTTCAACGCTATATATATGTCCCAATCACAAATTAATGGAAATGTATTGCTACCGATCGATCTCTTATTTATACATGATAAAGAGAGACTATGCATTATCCATCTAATTAATTGACACATCCAAGAAGAAGAAGAAGAAGATGGTGAGGTTGTGGGTCGTGCCGCCGGTGGACGTCCACAAAACCCATTCAACGTGGCCACCACCGACGATGACCGGGATGTTCTATGTGCTTTGCGGGGTGGCTGCAGTAGTATCCATTTTGGCTATTGTCGTCTTCAACTGTCTCGAGGATCCTACTGTAAATAAGACCAAAAGAAGAAGAAGGAGAAGAGACGGAGGGGGCGGCGGCGGCGGCGGAGGGTGTGGAGATGGCGGCGGCGATGGTGGCGGCGGCAGTGGAGGGTGTGGTGGCGTTGGCCATGGCGGGCACGGTGGGCACGGCGGTGGAGGCTGTGGTGGTGGCGGTGGAGGCTGTGGCGGTGGCGGTGGCGGTGGCGGTGGAGGCTGTGGTGGCGGCGGTGGCGGTGGCGGTGGAGGCTGATTGAGGGTTTAGCGGTGGTGGATTATGAGGCGGCCGTGGTAGATGGTGACAATAGTTGAACAATTTTATGTAAGTCAATTATTTTCTTTTCTATTTTATTTAATTAGCAAAAGTATCGCTTGTAAAAACAATCTTTGCTTTCTGTGTGCACAATTACTTTAATGCTCAGTTTACTTTGGAGTTCAATTTTGATATTTAATTAATACTAGTGTCATCTTAGACCCACATTAGTAATATAATAATATTTGGATTTTCTAGTATCACTTTATAACGGACTTCCTTATGAAAAAAATTATTTTAATTTAATATTATACTTGTCTTAGTAAAAAAAATTAAAAAAAGTAAAAACTAAAATATTTATAGAAGTTTTTTTGATCATAGTATTGTCAATTCTAAGATATGGGACTAAATAGAACTATATATTTCTATATAAAATAACCAGAAAAAATTATTGATGAAAAAAATTCATAATAATACGCTATAGCTGAGTCTCGAACTTTAGATCACTGATTGTTTTGTTTATGGAATTACTAATAAACCTTGGAATCATTTTTAGTGTGAATAGAAAAAAGATAAATGCATTATAGGCTTCACTAAAATTAGTTGGTAAAGGAAGGAGATTTTTAATAAAATAGTAAGATATTTAATATTTGAGCGAGACCTTAAGTATGTAAAGGTTAATGGAATATTTAATAAGATCACGATCGATTGAATATATGATAATTGAAAGTCCGACAAAAATTGATAAAGATAAAATTCAAATTGATCAAATATTTGAGTTATAAAATCCAACATGATATTAGATCCAACATATATATGAAACATGAAACGATGAATCATTAGACGCTGGGGGTGAACGTATTCGTCTTTTGTCACAATGAAACGATGAATCATTACTTACACGGATGTAGTACAGTGATATGTAGAGTAGTGATAAAATACTTGAGTAAATAAACAAATCAAGTAAAACAACTATGATCTATCTTTTGAGAGTAGAAGTGATTCGATCATGCATGAGAGGTGGAAAGATAGTTGACGCGATACAGTCGTCTTTGTGCTGGTTGCTGAAGCAGAAGCTAAGATTCATGAGAAAGTAATTTTTGTCAGACCAGATCTTTTGGTCATGTAAAATGAATTAGGGGACGATTCACTCTCAATTAATGTTAGATCATAATTATAATTTAATCTTAATTGGTTATGATCTTTTTTTAAATTTATCGTCTTTATCAAATTATAATTTAGGTTGGAACAAATAGTCGGAGGCCGTCTGAAGGCTGCCAAAAATGGGTAAGTGTCCATGTTACCTAGCGCTGAGCATGGAACAACTTTCGATCATCCGTTCCGATCCAAACTATAATTTGATGAGAATGATGAATTTAAAGAGAGATCATAACTAATTACAATGACATTATAATTGTAATCTGACCATAATTGAGAGGTGCATCTCCTAATTTATTTATTTTTTTTTTTATGGATGAGGAGATCTGCTCCTAATTTATATCGACTTATTATTTGTTTGGTGACTTTGAAAAGGAAATGGGAGGAGTTTTATTCCTTACGTTGCGTGATGAACAAATTTTGAACGGAGTCAAATGCTATAGCTATGTCTCAACCACAGACTATGCAAGCAACGTGCTCTGATTGTATTGTTAAAATTAAACAAATAGATAAAAAACATATAATTGCTTTTGGATAATTAACCTTATTACTATAATCTAAAAAAATATTTATATAAATCGTCTAACTAATAAATAAAAAGATGAAATATGGACTATAATCGTTATAAATGTAGTAATTAATGATTATAAAAAATTTAAAAATATTATTTTTTTGTTGATTTATACTGGCGATGTGATATATATGATAAATTTTGATGGATTAAAATCAATTTGAGATAAGGATTTTGGTTTTAGGGGTAACTGTTCATAAGCGGAGGGGAGAAGGGATTCGTGTTTTTTCAAACGCCGCCGTGGAGGGCTTTCACCACACGGCCATCTCGTCGGAAACCTCACCGCTCTCTCTCACTTCTTCTCTCTCGCTTTGCAGCAAAAAGATGAAAACTCTCGCCCCCAGGGTCCCTATCGACCGGACCCACGGTCATTGTGAGGGAGATAAATCGCAGCACCCTAATTAACATGGGACGGACCGGGTGAAATACAGGGATAGGAGATTTATTCCCCCGTTGCCACTGAATTTCAATCCGACGATCTCCTTACAACAACTTTCGTCCCATGTTATCTCGGATGACCCACAGGGTCTACTTCTCTCTCGCGACCACGCTGCTAGAGGAGGGTGTTTCTTTTCTTTAATTTATATTGGACCCGATCGAGTCAGCTTCGCAGACAGCAGGATCGTGGAAGAGAAGAAATACTTTAATTTCTTCTGGTTCAGCGAGTTATTTTCACGTACACTTTCAGACGATAGAGTCATTTCATGATCAGAGATGATTCCAATTGCTTCTCTAAAATGTATTTTTTTTATACTTCATTAGGTGATTTAAGCATATATCCAAGGAGTGTTGTTGATTTTGGCAGAAATCATCGGGAGGGCAATGCTTGGATACATAAGCAAGGGCGGGAGGATGTGATAGCTCGAGGACTCAAGGCATCTCCAATGATTAAAGTCCTAAATGAGTTTTTTTTTCAAGATTTCAATATGTCACATTAATAATATGAAAGTTCATTAAAATATTTTCAATGGTTAAAGCTCTAAATGTCTTATGATCCAATTCATAACATGAGTTGTATGGTTTCATGTATATTGTATCAAATTCGAGACAAAAGAACAAATTTGTGTTTTAACTACTGCTCTTAAAATACAAACCTCAAACCTCACCTTGGTTCAAGATTTTTTATTCAACTTTTTAGATTTTACAAACTTCTCATAAACCTTGCATTGAAGATGCCATCAAGGATTTAAAACTTTGGGGCTAACGAAGGATCGATCAAGAAGACATATTTTAATTGGTCACCACACATATACATTAGACCGATCGATCTGCTCTGCTGTCGATCTTTCACCACGTGGCCGTGCATGACACTGGTCCAGGCATCTAGATTCAATCAGTATTTTTATTTTATTTTTTTTATTTTAAAATATATTATATAATTTTAAAATTTAGGGATTGAGTTATAATGAATTTGAGCCAATAAAAATTTTCTTATAAGATTTAGATCTCAAGTTTACATCTTAAATTATAGTATTGATGATTAAAAATTTTAAATACTCATGGGATATATTATATATATTTATGGTTTAAGATTTTAAAATTTAGAGGTTGAGTTATAATAGATTTAAGTTAATAAAATTTTTTTAAAATTTTCTTTTTAAATTATAATATTTAAGATAAAAAATTTTAGATGCTATTTATAGTGCTTCTTTTAAAAAAAATATTAATTTAAAAAAAATTAAATCCAGACATTTCCATCACGGTATCACGGCATTTAGATTTTTTCCTTCTCACTCTTAATTTCTTTTTGTTATACTTCAAAGATCTTAAAAGCACTATAATTAAATTCAACCACTTATCATTAGTAGTGTTGCATTGATAATATGTCTCTTTAAACAACCTTAAAATATCAACCCATCATCTACAATATGCACTACACAAATATAATATATTACCGATGAAATTACGGATCGAATTTATATTTCATCGATATTATTAGGTATTATCAACGGATAATTATATTCTATTAGTAAATATTAGGTTTCCGATGAAATTTCATATTCCGTCGGTATTATCAACGAAAATAAATTTCCGTCGATGATATCAAATTATTTTGAGGTATTAAGTCAAGATTTACCGACGGAAAATCATTTTCCGTCGGTAATGTCAGAATTACCGACGGAATTATAATTCCGTCGGTAATTTCGCCTAAAAAAGTCCTAACCTCTTTCCTTTCTTTCCACGCACATGGTGGCTAGCTCTCCTTGATTTCCCTGAGTCGCCGGTACAATTCTCTCCCTAGCCTTTTTCTCTCTCTTTCCGACGCGCGACCTCTGTAGCAGCCGTCAATTGAACCACTAGGTGGCCGCCGGCGGCTGTGCAGGCCACCAGCGACCTGCTGGAGGTTGTGTCGGCCGCCAGCGACCCCCAGCTGCCTGCTAGCGGCTGTGTCGGATGCTAGTGTGTCGGCTGCCGGCTGTGCCAGACGTTGCTATGTAGCTGTGTCGGACGATGCTGTGGCATACATTGTTGTGCCGGCTGTAGCATTTCCTACTTTGTTCTTGTCATTTTTTTTTATAAATTTAAAGTTAAATTATTTTTATTTTATAAATAGATAACATTTGTTGTTTTTCTCAGGTTTATAGTATAATTTAGTAAATTATACTTTATTTTATTTAACATGATTCAATTTAGATATATGTTATATTCGTATATTAATATGTAGTTTTAATATAGTCATTTTTTTTTTTGTGTGTTAATACGTTAATCTAAGTTAATTTCTAATTTTTAACTTATTAATTTTAGGTGAAATTGTCTATGAATAAAATTTGGATGTACAATCGATTAAAAAATTGATTTATTAGATATGATTTTACTGCTCAAGTTGAAGAGTTTTTTAATTTTACTAAGAGTCCTCCAAAATATATGAATAATGTTGAATTACGGTGTCGTGTAATTAGTAGTTGACAATTAATAATTGAACAATTTTATGTAAGTCAATTATTTTCTTTTCTATTTTATTTAATTAGCAAAAGTACGCTTGTAAATTCAACCTTTGCTCCGTGTGCACAATTACGTAAATGCTCAGTTTACTTTGGAGTTCAATTTTGATATTTAATATTTGAGCGAGACCTTAAGTATGTAAAGGTTCAGAAGTATTATGCTACGGATAAAATCGTGTGAACCGCTACAGATTTATCTTTCTGATCGGTCACCAGTCTGATCAGGGAATTTCCTGATCGGTTTGTAGACCGATTAGAAAATGATCGGTTCCCTGATCGGACTGGTGACCGATCAGGAAGGCATGTCCGCAGCGGTCCGCTCGGCTTTGTCTGTAGCATATCATTTCTGTGTAAAGATTAATGGGATATTTAATAAGATCACGATCGATTGAATATATGATAATTGGAAGTCCGACAAAAATTGATAAAGATAAAATTCAAATTGATCAAATATTTGAGTTATAAAATCTAACATGATATTAGATCCAACATATATATGAAACATGAAATGATGAATCATTGGACGCTAGGGATAAACGTATTCATTTTTTGTCACAATAAAACGATGAATCATTACTTCCACGGATGTAGTACAGTGATATGCAGAGTAGTGATAAAATACTTGAGTAAATAAACAAATCAAGTAAAATAACTATGATCTATATATCTTTTGAGAGTAGAAGTGATTCGATCATGCATGAGAGGTGGAAAGATAGTTGACGCGATCCAGTCGTCTTTTTGCTGGTTGCTGACGCAGAAGCTAAGCTTCATTAGAAAGTAATTTTTGTCGACTTATTATTTGTTTGATGACTTTAATTTGAAAAGGGAATGGGAGGAGTTTTATTTCTTACGTTGCGTGGGATGAACAAATTTTGAACTGAGTCCAATAGTATAGCTATCTCTCAACCACAAACTATATATGCAAGCACGTTTCTTTGTGTTTTTTGCCACAAAGAAACGTGCTCTGATTGTATTGTTAAGACAAATAGATTATGGAGGTGGTGGCGGCGGCGGCTGTGGTGGTGGTGGAGGAGGATGCGGCGCCGGAGATTGTTGAGGATATGAGGCAATATGTTAAGTACATTTATGTAAGTAAATTAATTATTTTCTCTTCTATTTTATTTAGCAAAAATATGTTTGTAATAAACAATTTTATATTATGATCCTTTGTATATATGAACAATTTGAATTAATTTAAATTCAAACATTTGTGTGGAAGTTCGTTTCATATGAAATTGCTAAAGCTTAGCCATCTCTCCTTGATTCATGTCGTACGTTCTCTGCTGTTTGAAACATAGAGACCGAGAATATAACGAAATAATAGAGAAAACAATTGCTTATAAATATTAAAGGCCAATTAATTAACAAGTCTATTTATATAAATTATTAAAATAATATGTTAAAAATATGATGATAAATATGATAATATATTAGGATAATTAAATATGATAATAATAAATATAGAAATAATGATAAATGTATTTAAATTAATTTCTTAATTAATTGTGAATTTATTAAAATGTCTTTTCTAACTATGTGATCAATCAAATCTTCTAAACAATAAGTACTAATAAAAAAAGAGTACTAGAGGGCTATAGTTTTGCTACGGTTGAATCTATGCAGAGGACAGTAAATTTGATGACTTTGTTAAAAGAAAAAGAGTCACGACTATAATTTTGATAGCAGAGAAAAGGAAGAAAATTTACTGTGCCCCGAGTAAAATTTGGAAAAACTTGATAGTTGGTCGGTTAGGAGATGATTAAACAGAGATAACACTCAGATTAAGGAAAGACGGTTACAAAGCAAATTCTGTTGAAAAGGAGGAAGAAAAACCTTATATTGAAGTGTCATCATATAATTCTCACTTATCATAAAATTCTTTTTTAACATTATAATTATAGTGACTAATCTCACCTTGAATTTATCCACTTCTCTTCAGTATTTTAATTGAGAATAAAGCTCGCAAGTTTCATTCTTTTCTATATTTTTTATCTCCTTATCTAATTTTTTTCCCCTCGACTTAATGCATGTTTAAAATTAATAACTTCTTTAATAGCAAAAGAAAAATAAGATTTAGGAGAATAGTAATTTAAAATTGATCATCTCCATAATATGAGTTAGACGAACCATCGGATGAGGTGGTGAGAATGTTGATCGAATCGTGACGTTCCGTAGAGGGTATGCTGAGATGGTTTCTATGTTGACCAAGTCTTCAGAAATCCTCTGGTCAACAATACCTGCAGCCAGCGACCGGATCGCCCTGGTCTCTGGTACCCCGAGGCTCGAGGCAGATCCAACGAATATATAAATAACAGGTTAATAATATTGATCCTGTCCGAAAGCTGAATCAACGGACGCTGGACACGTGGCGCTCTCCGAGTCGTTGACGTAGATCTCCGATTGGTCGTGCGAACCTCCGGCGAACCTGCACAGAAGTCGGGCCGGGAAGGGGTTCCCGGCGGCGACCCTCCGACGCTCAAGTCAGGTAAGCAAACGAAGAAGAAGTGGCTCCAAAAATATTGTCCAAAACGTACCTCAGGCAAAGGGTGGGGGCCTTTATATAGGGCTGTGGAGAAGCGAGTGCACACATATCGAGGTGTACACGTGTCCTTTCCCATACCGCAGTGTGGGCTTGTCAGAGGAGCTTACCTGACTTCATACTGCTACAGTTTAAGCACGTCTCTGATGGGACAGCGGATCCTTCTGTCGTAAGATTTGGAGTATGGCCAGATTATAGAGCATGCCCGCTGTCAGAAGATGTCCCTTGTCCTTTTCTGCTTACTCCCTGCCGGGTGTCCGGCCGGCCAGCAAGCGCCTTGCATCCGGCCGGTCACATATCGTGGTCTACTTGGGAGATTTTCAGTAAGGTGCTCTGTGGAGACCGTTAGCAGTATGCTACCTTATGTCTTCGGCCGAACATGTCATCCACTCGGCCTTACAATCCTATTCAATAAGCGCCGGAACCCCAACTCCTGCCGGGGCGCCTTTGGCCATCAGTTATTCACCGGTCGGCCGGTCGGGAGGTCGGTCCGTCCCTCTCCGGTCGGCCGATCGGTCTGCCCTTCTCTCGTGAGTCCGGTCGGTCCATCCTTATCCGATGGGCTACCTGGCTCTTTGACTTCCACGTGGCGTTGACTTCCCAGAACAGGGGTCCCCTGTTCTTACCGCCGGATCACTTGCCTCCCCTTCAAGTCTAGTCGAAGGAGGCGATTAGTCCGACTGACTGGACTACGAGTTTAGCCGGGCGGCTCCTTCGTGCCAGTATCCTCCGCTCGGCCTCCCGCAGTGATGGCCTTAAAATTAGTCAACAACAACATTCCTTGAATCTCCTCGTAATCTGCGCCAATCTTCGACATTAAGACTGAGCATGCGCTCATTAAATGCTTCAAATGGCTGAATGCCACGTGTCGCGCTGTCGTCATCGTACGGCGGCAGCGACGTGGTGCTTTGATGGGATCGAGGCGGTTCGAAATGGACGGCGCGATGCGCGCTTTGATTCCCGTGACCTGGATCCAACGGTGGAGGCCGCCCGGCCTCCACCCTATAAAATCTTCGTTTTTCTCCTCCTTCGTCCCACCTCTTCTTTCTCGTGCCCCCGGTTATCCCTCGCGTTCTATAGCTCCGGCATCGTGCTCTCCTGCTTCCGGCGATCCCCGGTGTTCTTCCTTCGATCCTTCTTTTTCTCGTAAGGTTCTCCTCTTTTGTTTCTTGTTTCCGGTGCTTTCTTTACCAATCTTTCCCCAGTTTTCGCTCCCAGGGTACTCTTTTCGCTTGCTGCCATCTTTCTTCTGCCTTTTTGCCTTTTCGATTTCTTCCGATCGGACCATGGCTAGCTCTTCTCATCCTGAAGACCAGCCCCTCGGCCCTTGGTACACTACCATGCAGTCACGATTCGATCAGCGTGACTTTGATATTTTGACCGATAATTTTGAAATCCCCGGTGATTTTGAACTTCTTTTAGCCGTTTCCCTGTACATCCCTTCATTATAGATGTTTGTAACTTTTTTAGTGTTCCGCTCGGCAGTCTAGTACCCAACACCTTTCGTCTTCTCTGTGGTGTTGTTGTTTTGTTCAAGATCCACAACATCCCCCTCCGACCGGAGGTCTTTTATTATTTCTATTACCCCAAGCAGTCCGAGCCGGGCACCTTCATGTTCCAAGCTCGGCCCGGCCTAGTCTTCTTCAATAAACTGTCTTCTTCCAATAAACATTGGAAGGAGCATTTCTTCTATATTCGCATGCCCGATCAGGCCAACCTCCGGACCAAGTGGCAGGTCGACCTACCCCCCACTCCCGAGCTGAAGAAATTCAAGACCCGGTCGGACTACCTCCATGCTGCAAATATGCTAGCCGGTCTGCGGCTTGACATCAATAAGCTTCTTCATGAAGGAGTGATGTACATCTTCGGCCTGAGTCCAATACGGACTCCTCTTCCGAGCAGCTTCGGTAAGAATTTTACTTGAGCGTATGCTTTAATTGTTAACTGATTTCTCTTCTTTCCTTTGCAGCGGATATCGTCATGGACTCGGTAATGGCCGGCATTTTGAAGAGAAAGGCGGCAGCGCTCGAAGCCGCGGCAGCCAGGGAGATGGAGGCGCTCGGCATCCAGCCGGTCGGCTCGCATGAAGAAGAGAGCAGGACACATGCCAGGGAATCGGCCGCTCAGGCTTCTCTCCCAGAGCCAGCGGCTGGAGCAACCATCAGCCAAGAGCCTTCCGCTCGGGGAGACGGCTCAGCTCCGGAAGAAGAGCAGCCTCTCCCGAAAAAGCGCCGAGTGGAGACTCCCGTCCGCTCAGCCACGTCTGCCATTCAACCCTCCGCCCGAGCCACCGCAAGTGCTCGCGGAAAGGCTCCGGAGGTCGAAGCCATTTCGTCCGATCGGACCCCTTCGGAATGGGACGAGCCGGCGGCCCCTATTGAGGCTATCCCGGTCAGCACCCTTCCGCCCTCTCAGCCTGTCAGGCGTTCAACCATCCACTCTCAGTTTTCGGCGCCAGCCTCTGATCCTCTTCCGGATGCCGGTCGGACGACCCCAGGTCATGGTCGCACGATACGAGTCATTCTTCATCTTCCAACTGAAGAACTGCTGCCAGAGGCCGACCAACCGACAGCGCCCGAGCATACCATCACTTTGAAGGGCCCATTAGCTGAGTTGTGGGCCGACGCTCGGGCATGGATCGCGCTGATCCCCATCCGCAATTTGGCCAACAGCCATATGCAGCAGGCCACGGGGGTAAGTTTATTTTTTCCCGAGTTTTGTATGCATTCCTTCCGATCGGACAATAACAATTTCTTATTTCTTCTGTCAGAGATGGGTGGAGGAGATTGCTGTCTCCAACCGCCTGGCCTTGGTAGATGAAGAACTACGGCAACTGAAGGCGGCAGTCGGTCCGTCCGGCCCA
The DNA here is from genome assembly GCF_018446385.1 of Zingiber officinale. Classification (NCBI taxonomy): domain Eukaryota; kingdom Viridiplantae; phylum Streptophyta; class Magnoliopsida; order Zingiberales; family Zingiberaceae; genus Zingiber; species Zingiber officinale. The sequence goes on from NC_055993.1 coordinate 136,652,261, forward strand.
CAAGGCCCCTCTTATTCTGAGCTGCAAAAGGAGCTGAAGAAAGCTCAAGATTTGTTGGCGGCCGAGCAGAAAAAGACGGCCGATCAGGCCCACGCCTTGGCCGAGTCCGAGCGACAAGTCAAGTCGCTCGACACAAAAATAACCCTGGCCACCACTCGAAAAAACACGGTCATTTCCGACTTGGAGAAGAAGAACGTGGAGGCACGGGGCCTAGAGCTGAAGGTAAAGGAGTTGATGGAGCAGCTCGATAGCGAGAAGGCGGGCCGCTCGGCCGACGCAGACAAGCAGAAGGAAGAGCTTCAGAATATGAAGGAGGCTCTTACTGCCTCCCAAGCAGCCTTCAAACAATATCAAGAGGCCGAGCCGAGTCGGGCCGCTGCCCTAAGACAAAGCTACATCCGCTCGCCCGAATTCTCGGTGAAAATCTGCGAGCGGATGTACACAGCCTTCGACCTGGCTATGACTGCCACCACCACGTATCTGAAGTCTAAGGGTCTTCTTCCGGACTCCACCACTATTCCGGCCGGCGATCAAGTGGCGCTCCTGAACAACATCCCCAAAGACCTTTACGATTATATTGAGTAGACGTTTTTATATGTAATTAGGCCGCTCGGCCAAAAAATGATCCTTTTTTGTACTTAAGCCTCTCGGCTTAAAGTTTTAATTTTAATGCAATGCTTTCCTTTCGCGTACTTTGCCCTTTTGCCAGTCAATGTGTGTGTTGTCCGCTCATCTATTATCACACCTCTAGAATCCGCCCGGGATTTTTACGAAGTATTTGGCGTGACCCTTCCGCTCGGCTAAATATGTAATATTCCGAATACGTAACATTCCGCTTTGATAGCAGAGATCGCTCGCTAGATGCCGATGAAGTACCTTTGGGTACTGGGCCGAGCGGAACGTAGAGACGGTCAAATGAAATTGACGGCGAGTTTCTTGGGCACTTGCAGTCCTTTTTATTGGCATCTTCCGCTCGGAGAGTTTATAGACGCCGGCTCGTCTCTCAATTTTTAACGTCGGAGCTCGACGGTCTTCCGCTCGGAGAGTTTATAGACGCCGGCTCGTCTCTCGATTTTTAACGTCGGAGCTCGACGGTCTTCCGCTCGAAGGGTTTATAGACGCCGGCTCGTCTCTCGATATTTAACGTCGAAGCTCGGCGGTCTTCCGCTCGGAGGGTTTATAGACGCCGGCTCGTCTCTCGATTTTTAACATCGGAGCTCGACGGTCTTCCGCTCGGAGGGTTTATAGACGCCGGCTCGTCTCTCGATTTTTAACGTCGGAGCTCGACGGTCTTCCGCTCGGAGAGTTTATAGACGCCGGCTCGTCTCTCGATTTTTAACGTCGGAGTTCGACGGTCTTCCGCTCGGAGGGTTTATAGACGCCGGCTCGTCTCTCGATTTTTAACGTCGGAGCTCGACGGTCTTCCGCTCGGAGGGTTTATAGACGCCTCGTCTCGATATTTAACGCCGGAGCTCGACGGTCTTCTCCTCGGAGGGTTTATAGACGCCTCGTCTCTCAATTTTTAACGTCGGAGCTCGGCGGTCTTCCGCCGGAGGGTTTATAGACGCCTGCTCGTCTCTTTTAACGTCTGAGCTCGGCGGTCTTCCGCCGGAGGGTTTATAGACGCCGACTGGTCTCTCGATTTTAACGTCGGAGCTCGACGGTCTTCCGCTCGGAGGGTTTATAGACGCCGGCTCGTCTCTCGATTTTTAACGTCGGAGCTCGACGGTCTTCCGCTCGGAGAGTTTATAGACGCTGGCCCGTCTCTCAATTTTTAACGTCGGAGCTCGACGGTCTTCCGCTCGGAGGGTTTATAGACGCCGGTTCGTCTCTCGATATTTAACGTCGGAGCTCGACGGTCTTCCGCTCGGAGAGTTTATAGACGCCGACTCGTCTCTCGATATTTAACGTCGGAGCTCGACGACCTTTTAAGGCTAATTTTAACACTGCCGTTCGGCGAAGCTGTTTGCCATCCTTTAAATCATTTTGGCTTCCTGCATTACAAGTACTTGGGCGACCAAAACGTATACAAAAATTACATCAGCGCACCTCTTATCCAGCTCGGTACGGCTGGAGATGATTCGCGCTCCATGGCCGATCCAGCTGCCGCCCGTCTTCATCCTCCAGATAATAAGCGCCCGAACGAAGCTTTTCGATGATTTTGAAGGGGCCCGCCCAAGGAGCTTCTAGTTTGCCGACGTCTCCGACCAGCTTTACTTTCTTCCAGACAAGGTCGCCGACTTGGAATGATCTGGGGATTACACGCCGGTTGTAGTTTTGCTTCATCCGTTGCCGGTACGTCATCAGCCGGACGGACGCCTTGGCTCGCTCCTCGTCAACCAAATCCAGCTCCATGTTCCTCCGCTCGGCGTTGTCCTCATCATAATTCTGGATCCGGACGGACTTGACACCGACTTCGACAGGAATCAGCACTTCGCCGCCGTACACCAGATGGAAAGGCGTGACGCCCGTTCCTTCCTTAGGAGTCGTTCGGATGGCCCATAGGACGCCCGACACTTCATCCACCTAACTTCCTCCCAAATGGTCGAGCCGAGCGCGTAGAATACGAAGAATTTTCCGATTGGCTACTTCAGCTTGACCATTACTTTGGGGGTATGCCACGGACGTGAAGTGTTGCTCAATGTCATAACTTTTACACCATTCTTCGAGAAACTTTCCAGTGAATTGCCGCCCGTTGTCGGAAACAAGTCGGCGAGGGATGCTGAACCGACAGATGATGTGTTGCCAGATGAATTTCTTGACCATCTGTTCGGTAATCTTGGCTAGCGGCTCGACCTCCACCCATTTGGAAAAATAATCGACCGCCACTAGCAGAAATTTCCGCTGCCCGGTCGCCATAGGAAATGGACCAACAATATCCATTCCCATTGATCGAACGGGCAGGAGACTGTGGATGCTTTCATCTCCTCTGCCGGTCGGTGGGAGACATTGTGATACTTCTGGCAAGATAGGCACGTCGCAACAGTCCGAGCGGCGTCTGCTTGTAGGGTTGGCTAGAAGTATCCGGCCAACAGGATCTTCTTAGCTAATGATTGTCCGCCCGGATGCCCTCCGCATGATCCTTGGTGCACTTCTTGAAGGATGTACGCCGCGTCTTCTGAACTTACGCATTTCAAAAGTGGGCGGGAGAAAGCCTTCTTGTAGAGTTGATCGCCGATGAGTGTGAACCGGCCGGCTCTCCTCCTCAGAAGCTGGGCTTCATCCCGATCGGACGGTGTAGCTCCCGAGCGGAGAAACTCCATGATGGTTGTCCTCCAGTCGCTCGGAAACGTGAGGCCCTCCATCCGGTCGACTTGCGCCACCAAAGATACTTGTTCAATTGGCTGCTGGATGACGACCGACATTATTGAACTTGCGAGTTTGGCTAACTCATCGGCCGCTTGATTTTCCGCTCGGGGTATCTTCTGGACAATGACTTCTCTAAAATTGGCTTTAAGCTTCTCAAAGGCTTCAGCGTAGAGTTTGAGCCGAGCGTTGTTAATTTCAAAGGTGCCCGAGAGCTGCTGAGCGGCCAGCTATGAATCCGAATAGAGCGTTACCCGACCGGCTCCAACATGCCGAGCTGCCTGCAAGCCGGCTATGAGGGCTCCATACTCCGCTTCATTGTTTGTAGCTCTATAATCCAGCCGGACGGATAAGTGCATCTTTTCTTCTTGGGGAGAGAGCAGTAGTACTCCAATCCCGCTTCCAAGCCGAGTGGATGATCCGTCCACAAATATTTTCCACATAGCTTCCGGCTCTGGATTCTGCACCTCAGTCACAAAATCTGCTAAGGACTGCGCTTTAATTGCCGAGCGGGGTTGATATTGAATGTCGAATTCACTCAATTCTGTTGTCCACTTAATAAGCCGTTCGGACGCTTCTGGATTCAGTAATACTCGTCCGAGCGGGCTATTAGTTTTGACAATGATGGTATGCGACAGGAAGTATGGACGAAGGCGCTGAGCGGCGAGGACCAGAGCGAAAGCCAACTTCTCGAGCCCTGTGTAGCGAGATTCAGCATCTTTTAAAAGATGTCTCAGAAAATATATAGGCTCTTCTCCGCTCGCCCCCTTACTAGTGCCGAGCCGACTGCTTGCTCGGTTGAAGATAAGTAGATACAAAGTGGCTCACCCGCAGCTGGCTTGGCTAGTACCGGGAGAGAGTTCAAATACGTCTTCAAATCTTCGAACGCCCGATCGCATTCTTCGTCCCAGTGAAACTTAGTTACTTTGCGCAAGATTTTGAAAAAAGGCAGGCTCTGGTCGGCGGTCTTGGAGATGAATCTGGACAGGGCAGTTATCCGACCGGTCAAACGCTACACTTCCCTCAAATTTCTTGGGGGCGGCATATCTTGTAATGCTCTCACTTTGCTGGGATTTGCTTCGATGCCCCGCTCAGTCACTATGTATCCCAAGAAACGTCTGCCTTTTGCTCCGAACAGGTACTTCTGAGGGTTTAGCTTGACTCCATATTTCCGTAGCGTTCGGAAAGTTTCCTCCATGTCTTCGAAGAGATCGGCCGCTCGGACGGACTTGATGAGAATGTCGTCCACGTATACTTCCAGATTTCGCCCGATCTGCTCCTTGAACACTTTATTCATCAGACGCTGATATGTGGCTCCCGCGTTCTTCAATCCGAACGGCATCACATTATAGCAATAGGTGCCGTCGGCTGTAACGAAGCTGACTTTTTCCTGATCTTCTCGGGCGAGTGGCACTTGATGATAGCCTTGGTAAGCGTCGAGCATACATATCAACTCGCAGCCAGCTGTGGAGTCCACAAGTTGATTGATCCGAGGTAGAGGATAAAAGTCTTTCGGACAAGCTTTGTTGAGATCCCGAAAATCTATGCACACTCTCCACTTGTTGCCTGGCTTGGAGACTAATACTACATTCGCCAGCCAGCTCAGGAACTGAACCTCACGTATATGGCCGGCCTCCAAAAGCTTCTCAACTTCCGCCCAGATGATAGCATTTTGCTCGGCGTTGAAATCCCTTTTTCTCTGCTTCACCGACCGAGCGTCCGGTCGGACATGTAGCTCGTGCTGCGCTATGCTAAGCGAAATTCCGGGCAGCTCGTGCGTCGACCAGACGAAGACATCACAGTTTCTCTGGAGGCATTTGATCACTTCCTGTTTATGACTTGCCTCCAAATCCGACGCAACGAACGTTGTGGCCTCCGATCGGGTCGGGTGAATCTGCACTTCCTCTTTTTCTTCATAAACTAAAGAGGGAGGTTTTTCAGTTATAGCGTTCACCTCGATCCGTGGCGACTTCCGAGCGGAATTAGCTTCTGATCGGACCATCTCGACGTAGCATCGCCGAGCCGCTAGTTGATCTCCTCGTACTTCTCCCACTTTGTCTTCAACTGGAAACTTGATTTTCTGGTGGAAGGTGGAGACAGCCGCTCGGAACTCGCTGAGCGCCGGTCGTCCCAAAATAACGTTGTATGACGAGGGAGAGTCGACCACCACGAAGTTTGCTGTCCGCGTCCTCCTGAGCGGCTCTTCTCCCATTGAGATAGCCAGCCGGATTTGTCCGACCGGCAGGACTTCATTGCCCGTAAACCCATAGAGGGGGATTGTCATGGGCAGCAGCTCGGCTCGATCGATTTGTAGTTGATCGAAGGCCTTTTTGAATATGATATTGACCGAGCTCCCTGTGTCAATAAAAACACGGTGAATACTGTAATTGGCTATTACCGCTTTGATGAGCAGAGCGTCGTCGTGGGGCACTTCAACTCCTTCCAAGTCCCCGGGCCCGAAACTGATTTCATGTCCGCTCGTCCGCTCTTGGCTGCAGCCGACTGCATGGATCTGGAGCTGCTGGACGCTCGCCTTCCTTGCTCGATTAGAGTCATCTCCGGTCGGCCCGCCAGCTATAATGTTGATCTCGCCTCGGGAAATATTACTTCTATTTTCTTCTTCTCGAGCGGACGGTCGGGGCCGCTCCCTAGACATCCGAGGATTCTCACGCCTCGGAGTGTGGTGTCGCTCGGGAGTCGGTTGTTGTCGCCTGTCGACTATAGTCCGATCGGTTTCCCTAGGCCTCTGTCGCCTGTCGGCTGATGGCGATCGACGGCCGCCACTCCGGGGGATGGGGTGGGCGATCAGAGGAAGACTCCGGTAATCTCTGGTGTTATGTGTGTCCGTCCGGTGGAAGGAGCAAAACATCGAGGTCCATTTCTTCTTTGGCTTGGGCCGTGCGGCATCTACCTCTTGCACGTGGGACCTCACATGGGGGGAGCGGATTGCTTCGGCCCTCGGTCCTCTTGGCGGCTGATGAGCGGTGTGCGGCTTCCGCTCGGCAGGGGGAGCCCGCTCGGTTGGAGTTTCCTTTCTTCAAGCCGCTTGGGCTTCCTCCACGTTGATGTACTCGTTGGCTCGGTGTAGCATATGGTCGTAGTCTCGGGGCGGCTTCCAAATGAGCGAGTGGAAGAAATCCCCATCCACGAGGCCCTGTGTGAAGGCATTCATCATGGTTTCCGAGGTGGCTGTAGGAATGTCCATGGCCACCTTATTGAACCGCTGGATGTAAGCTCGAAGTGATTCGCGGGCTTCTTGTTTGATGGCAAACAGACTGACACTAGTCTTTTGATAGCTCCGACTGCTTGCAAAATGGTGAAGGAAGGCAGTTCGGAAGTCTTTGAAACTTGAGATAGATCCGTCTGGCAGTCTCCGAAACCATCGTTGGGCCGATCCCGAGAGGGTGGTAAGAAAAACCCGACACTTCACTCCATCTGTATATTGGTGAAGAGTAGCCGTGTTATCGAACTTACCCAAATGATCATCCGGGTCGGTGGTTCCATTGTATTCACCGATCGCCGGGGGCACATAGTGCTTCGGCAGAGGGTCTTGTAGAATAGCCTCTGAGAATTGACGGTTGATCCGTTCGGGAGAGGCGTCCGCCCGGGGGGCTTTGCCTTTTCTACTGTCTCGTCTTGGTGCTTCATCTGAGGATGATCCTCGATCACGATTAACTGCTGCGGCTTCAGGAGTGCGGAATAAAGCCCGATGGAATGGAACTGTGGCTGGTGGTGCTTCTGCTCGGCCACCAGATGCTGATGTTGCTTGCTGCTCAGGCCGCTTGGCAGGTGCTTTCTGTTTTTGTTCCATAAGCTTAGCGGCCCTCAACTCGATCAGAGCGTCGAGTTCCTCCGTGGAAAGCGTCACCGTGTGCTGTCGTCCAGCCTCGTCCATTGCTTCCGTTCGGATGCAGGAGCGTTCCCACAGACGGCGCCAAATTGATCCTGTCCGAAAGCTGAATCAACGGACGCTGGGCACGTGGCATTCTCCGAGTCGCTGACGTAGATCTCCGATTGGTTGTGCGAACCTCCGGCGAACCTGCACAGAAGTCGGGCCGGGAAGGGGTTCCCGGCGGCGACCCTCCGACGCTCAAGTCAGGTAAGCAAACGAAAAAGAAGTGGCTCCAAAATATTGTCCAAAACGTACCTCAGGCGAAGGGTGGGGGTCTTTATATAGGACTGTGGAGAAGCGAGTGCACACATATCGAGGTGTACACGTGTCCTTTCCCATACCGTAGTGTGGGCTTGTCAGAGGAGCTTACTTGACTCCATACTGCTACAGTTTGAGCACGTCTCTGATGGGACAGCGGATCCTTCTGTCGTAAGATTTGGAGTATGGCCAGATTATAGAGCATGCCCACTGTCAGAAGATGTCCCTTGTCCTTTTCTGCTTACTCCCTGCCGGGTGTCCGGCCGGCCAGCAAGCGCCTTGCGTCCGGCCGATCACATATCGTGGTCTACTTGGGAGATTTTCAGTAAGGTGCTCTGTGGAGACCGTTAGCAGTATGCTACCTTATGTCTTCGACCGAACATGTCATCCGCTCGGCCTTACAATCCTATTCAATGAGCGCCGGAACTCCAACTCCTGCCGGGGCGCCTTTTGCCATCAGTTATTCACCGGTCGGCCGGCCGGGAGGTCGGTCTGTCCCTCTCCGGTCGGCCGATCGGTCCGCCCTTCTCTCGTGAGTCCGGTCGGTCCATCCTTATCCGATGGGCCACCTGGCTCTTTGACTTCCACGTGGCGTTGACTTCCCAGAACGGGGGTCCCCTGTTCTTACTGTCGGATCAAATATAATAGTGAAATAAATGAGGGGTGAGTACGAAAAACTTATTTGTTTACTTGATTGGTTATTTAGCTTAATAATTTAAATTTATTTGTTTATTTTATTTTATTTTATTTTATTTTATTATTTATTTAACATATTGAAAAGAATTTTATTAATAAATATGATTCGTAAATATTATTCATAAATATTATTCACTAACATTGTTAATATTAACGAGCTGAACATATATATATTCAAATTTATTTATTTAGTTTAACAAGTTATTTAAATTTATTTATTTATTTAATTAATTTTATATATATTTAACGAATATAAATAAATTTTTATTAAATTAAATATTAAATTTATTTATCAACGCTGGGTTTATTTAGAGCAGTGAATTACTGCATGTTAATGATTTAGGATAACAAAAGTCAAACAAGATTGAAGAGAATAATCATTTAGAATAATTTTTCATCTGTTGCCTTTATTTATTTTTTATTTTATTTAATTGACTGATTCAAAACCAAGCAGATGGATAAAATGAAAATATTATAATTATCAAGCTGAGTCGATTTTTAATAGTTGTATGAGTAGACTATATTATTAATTAATTAATTAATTGGAAATTACAATTGACCGTATATATCAACCGATTAATATTTCAATTTTAATTTTACATAGCTAAATTATCCTTTTGATCCCAATCTATCACATCATTTGTCCAATATCCGATCAATCCTTAACCTTCGGGCTAGACTTTATCGTTATCTAACATCCGATAAACCTTCACGTACCAGGACCTCCTTGTTGTCTAGCATCCGATCAACCTTAATATATCGAAACTTCATGTCTCATATCATCTCTCTGTTGGACTTTTGATCGTCAAATATCTTGTCAACTAAGATCCACTTGGACTTTTCAACCTTAACCTATCGGAACTTCACGTCTCATGTTAACTTTCTGTTGGACTTTCGATCGTTAAATATCTGGTCAACTGGGGCCCACTTGAACTTGCGCTCAAAGGATGTCCGCATATCTCCACAATGGCATGATATTGTCCACTTTGGACCTAGACCCTCATGGATGTGCGACTTTGATTGAATCCCAACAATTCTCCCCTAAAACGAAGGACCACAATTGCTCTCATGGTCCGGGCCTCCCCTCAAGCATCCGGTCATCCTGACATGCTCTGGGCCTCCCCGCGAGCATCCGCATCCGGTCATTCTAACCTGCTCTGGGTCTCTCCGCAAGTATCTAGTCACTCTTGACCTGCTTCATGCCTCCCCATGCATATTTGATTACCCTGACCTACTCCAGGCCACCCCAAGAACATCCGATCACTCATGACCAGCTCCAGACTTTCCCTCAACTTCATTCAATGTCACCCCACATGACATCTAGTCTAGACCATGACTCTGATACCGTTTGTTGGGATCGAAGGATATCCACATATCTCCATAATGGCATGATATTGTCCACTTTGGGCCTAGACCCTCATGACTTTGCTCTTGGGTTCTCCCCAAAATGTCTCATACCAATGGAGATATCTTACACCCTTTTAAACTCATGATCTTTCCTAAATCTTTCCAATGTGAGACTTTTATTGAATCCCGACATCAGTGGATGCTACGTGGATAACAAAAGATTGGTAGAAGCTACTAAAGTGGTTTTAGTAGAGGGAAGTCGAGTCGACGCCCGACTCCTTGACGTCCTAGCTCTTTGGCCTCCTAGTCCCTTGGCCTCTTGACTCTCGGGCCTCCTAGCTCTTTGGCCTCCTGACTCTCAGACATCCTGACTCCTTGACCTCCTGACTCTCAGCCTCCCCGCTCCTTGGCCTCCTAGTTCTCGGGCCTCCCGGCTCCTTGGCCTCCTGGCTCTCGGGCCTCTCGTCTCTTTGGCGACTTGACTCAAGATGCAGGACTATTTCAGGAAAAGGATAACCATTATATAAATCTCATATTATTTTGAGAAAAAAATAATCATCATACAAATCTTGGATTATTTCAATAAAAATACAGTGGTGCGAATAAGTCTTGTATTATTTAAGGAATTAAATAATGGTAACGTGAAGATCGAAACGGAAGGAAAAAGTCTGTAATCTCCTTATAAAAGGTATCCCTTTCTGACGTCTAAGGTATATGTGCACCTACATACATCAAAACCCTAACACTTATCTTCCTCTTCGTTCTCTAACACGAGCGTCTAAGGTATAATCATAATTACTTGCATTAATTTAAGGAGATAGAAGTATTATTACTATCCTTCTCTTTTATTGTACGAGTTTGCTTAGTTTTTGGAGAGAAGCACTTTAGTGGATTGTCCTGGATTGTTCATCGTAAAGTGATCAAGGATCACGGGTCTTGGAGTAATAGTCGTTGGACTACGAATCAAGTAAAAAAATAACTTATGTTTTTGTGTGTTTGTTTTTTTCTTTATTCCATAGCAACTTTACTTTAATTTACAAAAGGTAAAAAAAAAAAATTAAACAAACGAGATTCATCTCCCCCTCCAGTCTCTTTCAATCAAACAAATACCATTTCAGCAATGTTATAAAAGAAGTTTGCAATTGTCGCCAAGGTATGCATACGCTCACATGAACATACATACACTCATCTACTAATCATCTTCTTCATTTGTCCATCACCGGAAATTTGATTTGAGAGTCAAAGCGGCTGAGTGCCACTCCTTGGCTTCCATTCTTACCCTCCTTCCCTCTCTTTCTTCCTCTCCTTTGAACTAGCGAGCATCTTTGGTGACCTATTCCACCTCTTGGTGATCGATGATCCAGTCAACATTGGAAACAGCTATTCGGTGGCTCGTTCGTCGGCAATCTCAGATAGGAACACATATCAAGTCGGATTCTAATTTTCAATGGAGAGCATTACGATTACTGAATTTCTCAAATGGAGACCATCTTTCTTTCACAAGATTTATGGGACATGGTTGAAGAAGGTTACAAGGAGAGATAAGACCACCAATTTCCTCTTCTTGGACAATGGATAGAAGAAAAGAAGGAAACAAGGAGCATGTGAAGAAAAGTGCTATAGCATTGAGGATCATCCAACAAGGGGTAAACAATACTATTTATCGCAGTATTTTTGTCATAAAAAGTCCAAAGAGGCTTGGGAAACTCTATTTTAGAGTTTCAAGGAAAAAAAGAGTAATCTCCATCAAGTTGGAAAGTTTATGGAGTGAATTTGATAATTTGTCAATGAAGGAAGGAGAACTTGTTAAAGATATTTTTTTCTCTAGAGTGACTGAAATTGTCAATCACATTAAGAGTTGTGAAAATGTTATTCTTGAAAAGAAAGTTGTTGAGAAAATCTAACAAGAGATCTCACAAAGTTTACACAATATGAACGTATGAGATCTTTAGAAGCGTATGAGAAAAGAGTAAATAAATACAACAATCAACTTATGGACTATGCTTTTCAAACAAAGGAGAACAACTCCAGAAATTTAAATTGAGAACAAAAAGGTAGAGGGAACTCATTTCGTGGACATATTGATAGCAGAAGTCGGGGAAGATATTTTCAAGGTAGTGATAGAGGAAAAGGAGGAAGAGACTCTTCATGGCTAACTCATATTCTTACTATTTCATTTGTAGGAAAGCTAGTCATGAGTCCAAGAATTGTTATTTTAAATGCACTAGATGCAAAATTCCTAATCATTCTAATAAGGAGTGCTGGTATAAAGAAAAGGGAGAAAATCATAAAGGGAGAAAAGTAGTTAAATTTTCAATACAAGATGATAATAATAAACTGTTCTTTTCTACTTTGGATGATGAGAAATCTAGTGAAATATGGTATTTATATAGTGGTTGCAGTAAACATTTAACAGGAAATTAGTCATCATTTGAAGAGCTGGATAAAAATTACTCTTCTCATGTTAAACTTGGTGATGAAAAGCAAGTAAAGATTGAAGGCAAAGGAATTATTGTAGTTCATACTAGCGGAGGTAGCAAAAAAGTTTATTCATGATATGCATTATTCTTCTAATATTTTCTAGAATCTTTTGAGCATTGGACAAATGATGAAAAGGGGTTACAAGCTAGTCTTTGATAATGAGATATGTGAAATTTTTGACAAAAAATCTAGTGAACAAATTGTTGTCATGATGCTGACTTTTAATAATCTTTTGCCCCTCATTCTGAAATCATTTCAAAATATTGTCTTTAGGAGTGAAAGTACTGAATGAATCTTATCTTGGGCATTTAAGATATAGTCATTTGAATCTTAATTAAAAGCCTACAATTATTGAAACAAAAGAATATGATTGTTGGACTTCCAAAAATTAAGAAACAACATGAAGTTTGTGAAAGTTTCATTTATGGGAAAATGCATCGGCTTCTATTTCCATAAATAGTCTGTAGAACTCAATTTCCTCTTGAGCTAGTGCAGCAGATGCTTGTGGTCCAACTAGAACTCCTTCTCTCGATAATAAGAGGTATTTTATTCTTTTTATTGGTGAATTTATTACAGGGAGCACCTGAATCAAACACTAGGCTAAAAGTTTAAAAGTTTTATTGATGATTTTATATTTTGATGTTATTAAAAGTTTAAAGTTAAGTCTTGTTGTGATCAATATATTTTTACTAAGTATGCAGATTAAATAACTTGACAGGTTTGGAGGATCATACACTAGGCTAAAGTCCAACTAGGTTAGGAGGACTCAATAACTAGCAGAAAACTTAGATAGGTTAGCGAAGACTTAATATCTGGCAGAAATCCAATTGGAACAGCATGACCTGATAACTGGCTAAAGTCTAGATAAAGTATTTAGAAGGAAGACATGGTGGGTCAGACATTGAGTCAAGTAAGTCTACAAATGGTAAGGTAAGCACCGGAGGAGATAAATTTAGTGAGGACGAGTCCTAGTAGGATTATAGACACTTGATCAACTTAGATCTATTTTGAAAATCTAAGTTGAGACTAAGACTAGATCCTGGCCGTGTTAGACAGGATCTAATTCATAAATTAATTTATGTATCTGTGCTAACTTTATGTTACATGTAATTTTGTTATTTGGACTAACACATTTTGCAAGAGTTTGGAGCAAAAAGTAAGCTCTGATAAACAATGCTCAAGGTGCCCTAGTTGAGTAGAGGGCACCCTGAGTGAAGTGTTGGAGGTGCCTTGGATGGACTAAAGTCGCTCCCGAGAAGATAAAGTTTGAGGATAAAACTCCAGTGTGTTGGTGCGGGAAGCATCCGACGATCGAACCTATATTTGATTATGTCAAAGGGTTCAAAGTTAAGGTGTTTTGTTTTCTAACATGTTGAACAAGTTTGCAGGAAAGTCCTAAGGTTTCTTAGGCAAAAGTCCTAGTGCGGTTAGGCAGGTGGAAAATCCTAGGGTGTGGTAACCCTAGGTCATAGGGGGTGGTAACCCTATGCGGAAAGTCTTGGCGGGTCGAGAGCTTCAGGCAAAAGTCCTAGGGGGGATAACCCTAGGTGGAAAGTCCTAGTGTCGCGAACCAGGTGAAAGACTGGACGAGCCGGGAAGCAGAAGTCCAGCAGAAAGTCCGGAAGCTTCGAATGCTGAGCAAAAGTCCAGTCGATCTGGAGGATCGCATTGCCAACAGGTAAATCTCCTAAGTGGAATAGGTGAGGACGCGTTCCCCGTAGAGGGAACAGTAGGTGTCGGGTCGACCTAGGGTTTCTGGTTGGAAATCTGAAGTCAGACCTGGACAGTCCGACGACTGTCAATTATATCTATCATATTGTTTTTGTGCTAACTTTATTTTACAGGGTTTGTGTTTGGGACTAACACATTTGCAGGAACAAAGAATCAACTTAGACCTCGGATGAACAGTGTCCGAGGCGCCTCCATGGGGCTTGGAGGCGCCTCGGGTGCTAGCCGAAGCCAGCTGTCCAAAGACGCTGGAGGCACCTCGGAGGTCACTGGAGGCGCCTTGGACCAGGCGTTGGAGGCGCCTTGGACCAGGTGTTGGAGGTGCCTTGGAGCAGCTTGGAGGCGCCTTCAGTGGGATAAGGCGCGACCAGATCAGAGCTGATCCACGCGTGCGACTCGGCGGCCTAGAGGCGCCTCGGACAGGCTTGGAGGCGCCTCGGACAGGCTTGGAGGCGCCTCCAGTACTGTTTATAAGGAGGGTTCAAGCAGCAGCTTCAAACAACCATTCTCAAGCGATCCTTCGACTATTTGCTGCTCAAAAGATGACCCAGAAGTGCTGAAGCGACTCCCCGATAACTAGAAGCTGCAATTCTACTTTTCTCTGTTGTCGGTATAAGTTTACGATTATTTTATTTTTATTGCATTTCTGTAAAACTTTTAACGATTATAGTTGTTGCCCAAAGTAAACGCTCAACGAGCGTGGGCCTTGGAGTAGGAGTCCCCACAGGCTCCGAACCAAATAAATACTTGTGTTCGCGTTTGTTATCTTTTATTTCCGCTGCTTTAAACTTGATTAGTGTTTTACGAATACGAAACGAAATAGCCACGAGCGCTATTCACCCCCCTCCCCTCTAGCGCTTTTGATCCAACAATTGGTATCAGAGCGGGGTCGCTTCGAATAGGTGAAACCACCATTCGAGCATTTTTTTGTGACTTTTTCGTCTGTTTAGGCTAAAAATAGGTATCAGCGCCTTTCGTTGTTTCCCTCTAAAACTATTTTCAAAAAATTCATTTTCATCTTTTCACAATTGATTGGGATTAACGAAATATCGCATTTAGCAAATTTTGAAATAATATTTTTTATATTATTTTAATAATATTTTTTTATTTTTTTATTATTTCTTTTCTCAAAATTTGTAAATTGCTATTTCTATCTTTATTCTGTACTACTAATCCAAGACCAAGTCTTGGAACAAGCTTTCTTGTTTCTTTGTGTGCACGATTCATTTCTCAAATGACCCATCAAGAAGGCTACAACACTGCTCGTCCCCCACTCTTCTCCGGCGAAGACTTCGGTTATTGGAAGTGCAGAATGGAGTCTTTTCTCCAGGCCCAGTTCGACATATGGATGATAGTCAAGACTGGGTTCGAACTACCAACTGACGGAACCGGTAAACCAACACCATGCGAGAACTGGGATCCTATCCTAATCAAGAAAGTAGAGGTCAACGCCAAAGCAACCTACACCCTACAGTGCGGACTAACAAATTCAGAGCTTGATCGAGTTGGAAAATTCTCAAGTGCGAAGGAGTTATGGGAGAAGTTGATTGAGCTTCACGAAGGTATTTCTGATACGAAAATAGGTAAGCATGTTTTAATTAACGAATTATTTGAGCAGACTAATACTACTCCGGCCGAGAAAGGTGTTGCGTCATTTGCAGGTACAAGCAAGACGAAGAAAGTGTTAAAGGCAACATGGTCTGAGTCATCAGACGAATCTGAATACGATGAAGAAGAACAAGCAAGCCTCCTCGCTCTACTAGTACTAGCACATGTTGCTGAAACCGAGTCCGAGTTTGAATCCGAAATCGAGAATGAATCAGACACCGAGTCCGAGCGAAGCCATGGATTCGTATCCGTTTCTGAAGGACCCAAACCCACTGTAAGTTCTATAATGTCTAGTATTAACCTAGATGATTCGGAAAACTTAATTCCTTACTTGCTTAAGAAATTGGCTAAATCCAACGTCCGAGTCAAGTCACTGCAAAAAGAGGTAACAACCCTTAAGGAAGTGATAACTCTAATCCTTTAACTAAGTCAGTTCAAATTGGAAATTCAACCCAAGTCCAACAACTTGAGGAAAAAAATTCCAATTTGAAAACTCAAGTTAAAGAACTCAAAAACATGTTGGAACGGTTTACTTTGAGTTCCAAGCATCTTGATTTGATTCTTGGAAAACAAAAAGTCGTTTACAATCGATCAGGACTTGGATTCAAGACTAAAGGAAATACCAATCATATTTATCACTCGTTAATAGATCAAATAGAAAGGTAGTCCAAACATGAGTACCTAAGTCCAACCTGATCAATCAAGTTGGACTTGGTCAATATTGGATCCCCAAGGATCAAGTCTATTACCTTGATAGACCATATCGAGGCTATGATTCAGGGGGAGCTAGTAGAAAAACTATCTTAATAAAAAGAATTTAATTAAATCAAAAATCAAATTAAATTTAAAATTTAAATCAAATCAAATTAAATTCAAACTAAAAATTCAGATTAATTCTAAATTTAAGACAAATAAAATTTAAATCAAATTCTTACAAAATCTTAAGGGAAGGCTCCAAAATAGCTGGCATCTCCAAAACTTAATCTACCTGACAAGGGTAACCAAGAGTAGACTACCTAGCAGGGTAATTAAGGTTAAATTAAAATGGGCTAGGTTTAACTTGACTCACGGTACTGGTGAAGTATTGGATGATAGTACGTTGGGGAAGCTTAGTCATCGCATGTCTAGGAAGATATGACTTCGACCTGGTGCGTTTGGCTAAGTGGAACTAACCGAAGCTACCCTTTATGGATCCTAACTAGTTAGACCAAGGTTTTGTACTAAGTTCAATGGGTAGGACTATTTGGAAAACCTCGAAGGCATGGTTACTTTAATGATATCATTGTGACTCACCATAGCCCAGAAGTTTATCCAAAAAATGTTTATTTGTTGAACTCAAAGCTAAACCTGAATCAACACAAAGTTAAACCCAGGGTCGGTCTTGACTTTTTGGGGCCCTTGGGCGAAAAGAGAAAAAGGACCTCTATAGGAAAAAAAATATACTAACGTACAATTTGAATACAGTTTAATAGAAAAACTTGAAAATTAATATATTTCATTTTAAATATGATAAACTCCATACAAAATATATTTCTCAAGATTTTTCAAAAAATACAACATCGTACAAAATATATTTCCTATGTTTCTCCAAAAAGTGTAATACCTATGAATACAAAAAAATAAGTATGAAATAATCATTGAAAAATCTATATCTTCTAGCATTTTGAGAAGTAAAATCGTCAATAAGATTTTCAAAATCAAAATTTTCTAACACCTCATTTTCGATACATAAAATTGTCAAGCCATTTATATGCAAACCATTATCATCATCTTCTCTCAATTCTTCTTGCTCATTCGTTGCATGATTATGATCATCATTTTCTCTCAATTTTTCTCGTTCATTGATTGTATTATCATTTAGTTCTTCTTGATTACTTAATTGCTGTTCATTTGTTGTATAATCATTTAGTTCTTCTTAACTTTTTTCTTGTAATTCATCAATTGAATCTTCAATTGAAGAGCTAGCTTTAAAAAACTTACAAAGAATACCTTTGTGAGTTTTAATAATCTGTTCCACTCTTTTTTTTTTTTTTTGACTCCAAGGTTAATATTTCTTTGAAAACATGTTTGTACTACCAATTTCAAGTGTAAAAATAAAACATACAAAACCATCAATAAAGCTGAAAATGAAACAAGCACAAGTAATGAAAATAATAGTTGAAGAACAATAAAGCTTGGTTTATGCTTAAAGCAATCAATATAATCTATTCTATGATGATTAAAATTGAGATGATTTATTTTAAGTCTTTCAAATATGTAAGAAAAATCATAAAATATTGGCTCTAATACAATATTAAAAATCAATATTGAATATTGACAATAAGACAAAAATATAGATAAGTAGGTAATTTACGTTGTAAGTTTATATATTGATCAATGATGATATTGATGAAACTAAAATTTCAATTGGAGAATAAACTTTTTTAATTTAATTAGAAGAGATTCAAAGGAGAAGAAAGGAGAAAATTAGAATTCATGATTCATACTTTACTCTTTGGAGTCTTATGACTTCTATAAACAAATTAATGAAGGAAGAAAGAGTTGTACAAACAATAAAATCTTGGAAAGAGAAAAAATAATCATTTACCTTCCTTCTTTTTTTCTTGGACCTTTATTAAAATAATCCAATAATTTTTTGGAGGGGGTTTTTATTAAAACAATCTAATTATATATAATAGATATTATATATGTATGTCAAATTCAGGGCCCCCTAAAAATCGAGGGCCCTTGGTCGTCGCCCTCGGTGACATGCCTCAGGGTCGGACCTGGTTAACCAAAACTCTAAAATTGAACATAATTCATCTCACAAAATTATAGGATTCCCTGATTTGAAATCTAGATTGGGTGAGATGACTAAGGATTAAAATTAAATCAAATTAAAAATCAAATTAAATTAAAAATCAAATCAAATTAAATTAAAGAATTAATAGTCTTTTAAAAATTATTTTTAAAAATATTTTTAAAAAAATTATTTGAAAAATTATTTTAAAATCATTTTAAAAATTATTTGAAAAATTATATAAAAATTTATTTTAAAAAACATTTGAAAAATTATTTAAAAATAATTTTAAAAAATTATTTGAAAAATTATTTAAAAATAATTTGAAAAAATTATTTAAAAATTATTTTACAAAAAAGTATTTGAAAAATCATTTTAAAAATTATTTGAAAAATCATTTTAAAAATTATTTGAAAAATTATTTTAAAATCATTTTAAAAATTATTTGAAATTTTTTTTAAAATCATTTTTAAAATTATTTGAAAAATTATTTAAAAATCATTTTTAAAAATTATTTGAAAATTATTTTAAAAACATATTTAAATTTTTTTTAAAAATTATTTGAAAAATTATTTTTAAAAAAATTATTTGAAAATTTGTTTAAAAATTATTTTTAAAAAAAATATTTGAAAAATTATTTAAAACTATTTGAAAAATTATTTAAAATTATTTTAAAATCATTTTAAAATTTTATTTGAAATATTACTTTAAAATTATTTGAAAAATTATTTAAAAATCATTTTAAAAAAATTATTTGGAAAATTATTTAAAAATCATTTAAAAAAATTATTTAAAAATCATTTTAAAAATTATTTAAATTATTTAAAATTATTTGAAAATTATTTGAAAATTATTTTAAAAAAATTATTTAAACATCATTTTAAAAATTTATTTGGAAAATTATTTAAAAATCATTTTAAAAATTTATTTGGAAATTTATTTAAAAATTATTTGAAAAATTATTTAAAAATTATTTGAAAAATTATTTAAAAATAATTTTAAGAAATTATTTGAAAAATTATTTAAAAATCATTTTTTTAAAATTATTTTAAAAAATTATTTAAAAATTATTTTAAAAAATTATTTGAAAAATTATATAAAAATTATTTGAAAAATTATTTAAATCATTTTAAAAATTATTTGAAAAATCGTTTTAAAAATCCTTTAAAAAATTATTTATCATTTTAAAAATCCTTTAAAAAATTATTTTGAAAAATCATTTTAAAAATCGTTTAAAAAATTATTTTGAAAAATCATTTTAAAAATCCTTTAGAAAATCATTTTTAAAAATCCTTTAAAAAATTATTTTGAAAAATCATTTTAAAAATCCTTTAAAAAATTATTTTGAAAAATTATTTTAAAAGTCCTTTAATAAATTCAAAATTCGTTTAAAAAAAAATTATTTGAAAATCATTTCAAATTAATTTCAAAACCTTTGAAAAGTTAACTTCAAAATTACTTAAAACGGTTAATTAATTTCAAAATATTATTCAATTAATTTCAAAATCTTAATCAATTTAAAGGGGTTTAAAATATCTTTAATTCTCAAATCGTATTATCAAATTATGATTGCAAATGTTAACTCCAATTAACTTTATCTCGTACTCACTCATAAGCTGAACATGCCTGAAAACCTAGAATGGGTGAGATGGAAAATTTAAAAAAAAAAATATAAAAGACCTATTATATTTTGGACTCTAGGACCTTAGGGATTCATTTTTGCATTAATTAAGGGGGAGTGAGCGGAGTCGAGCTAATTATCAAATAACTTTTGAAAAGCTTTTCAAATTTAGCTAAGTTTTTTTCTCGAACTTAGCTTTTCAAATTTAATTAAATATCTTTCGAAAAACTTTTCAAATTCAACTTAGTATTATATGCTCTTTCAAAATTATCTCAAATTTGGTTATACTTTTGTTAAAATCGTTTTCTAATTTAAAAAGTTAACTAAATATTTCTTTGAAGAAGTTTTTTAAAGTTAACTAAATATTTTTTCGAAAGCTTTTTCAAATTTAATTATGTATCTTTCGAACAACTTTAACTAAGTTTTTTTCAAAACTATTTCAAATTTGACTAAGTTTTCTTTGAAAAATCAAGTTAAAATACTTTTGAAAATATTTTGACTATGTTATCTATCCTTAAATTAAGTATTTTTCAAGCTTAATCAAGTTTTCGTTAAACTAAAATTATGTTCTAAACTTAACTATCTGTCAAAGTACTTTTTCAACGCAATCATTTTAAAAGCTAAAAATATAGCTAAGTTGATTTTTTTCAAAAAATATGAGCAACCTTTCAGGGGGAGTTTAAAATCAAATATTTGTTTTTATCTTTTCCTAGTATTTTTTTTATTTATGTCAAAGGGGGAGAGAGAAAAGTTAAGTAAATTAAGAGTAAACTTAAACATAATCAAAGGGGAAGCATAAAGTTTTTTTTGTTATTTATGCTCATGTTTAAGTTTCTGTACTTACTGTCATATTTTTTTCTACTTAACTTTGAACCGTGTTTCCATAATCAAAAAGGGGGAGATTGTTGGTGCGGGAAGCATCCGATGATCGAACCTATATTTTGATTATGTCAAAGGGTTCAAAGTTAAGGTGTTTTGTTTTCTAACATGTTGAACAAGTTTGCAGGAAATTCCCAAGGTTTCTTAGGCAAAAATCCTAGCTGCGGTTAGGCAGGTGGAAAACCCTAAGGAGTGGTAACCCTAGGTCATAGGGAGTGGTAACCCTATGCGGAAAGTCTTGGCGGGTCGAGAGCTTCAAACAAAAATCTTGGGGGGGGGGGGGGGGGGGGGAACCCTAGGTGGAAAGTCCTGGTGTCGCGAACCAGGTGAAAGACTGGACGAGTCGGGAAGCGAAAGTCCAACAAAAAGTCCAGAAGCTTCGAACGCTGAGCAAAAGTTCAATCGATTTGGAGGATCGCACTGGCAACAGGTAAATCTTCTGAGTGGAGTAGGTGAGGACGCGTTCCCCAGGGAACAGTAGGTGTCGAGTCGACCTAGGATTTTTGGTTGGAAATCCGAAGTCAGATCAGGACAGTCCGACGACTGTCAATTATATCTATCATATTGTTTCTGTGCTAACTTTGTTTTGCAGGGTTTGTGTTTGGGACTAACACATTTTGCAGGAACAAAGAAGCAACTTAGACCTCGGATGAACAGTGTCTGAGGCGCCTCCATGGGGCTTGGAGGCGCCTCGTGTGCTAGCCGAAGCCAGCTGTCTAGAGACGCTGGAGGCGCCTCGGAGGTCACTGGAGGTGCCTCGGACTAGGCGTTGGAGGCGCCTTGGAGCAGCTTGGAGGTGCCTTCAGTGGGATAAGGCGCGACCAGATCAGAGCTGATCCACGCGTGCGACTCGGCGGCCTGGAGGCGCCTCGGACAGGCTTGGAGGCGCCTCCAGCACTGTTTATAAGGAGGGTTCGAGCAGCAACTTCAAACAACCATTCTCAAGCGATCCTTCGACTATTTCCTGCTCAAAAGACGACCCAGAAGTGCTGAAGCGACGCCCCGACAACTAGAAGCTGCAATTCTACTTTTCTCTGTTGTCGGTATAAGTTTACGATTGTTTTATTTGTATTGCATTTATGTAAAACTTTTAACGATTATAGTTGTTGCCCAAAGTAAACGCTCAACGAGCGTGGGCCTTGGAGTAGGAGTCGCCACAGGCTCCGAACCAAGTAAATACTTGTGTTCGCGTTTGTTATCTTTTATTTTCGCTACTTTAAACTCGATTAGTGTTTTACGAATATGAAACGAAATAACCACGAGCGCAATTCACCCCCCCTCTAGCGCTTTCGATCCAACACAGTGTTGGAAGCACCCTGATTCAATGGAGGTGCCTCAAACAATTGGAGACACCCTCAAACAATTGGAGGCGCATCCAGAAGGATAAAGTCCGAAGACTTGGGATTGGATCAAAGTTGATGGGTGTGCCCCATATGAACCGAGACCCCCCCCCCCCCCCCAATTCATTATGAAAGAAGTCCACGACCAACACTCAAGATATCACTTTCTAACAAGCTTCTTGGATCATTCTGCTACGTTGTCTCATTGCTTCTGCTCTGTTGTGACTTTGTTATACCCAACTGCTACAGTCAGAGCGACACCGACCTCGAGCTACAATCTTTATCTACTACAAGTCTCAATAAAACTTAAGTTTATTTTTCGTTATTATTATACCTGCATAGGAAAGTATATGTTGTTATACTTTCCTCATTTATGTATTCAACTTCTCTATTCGAAAGTTTTTGGAGGAGATTTTAGTAGATTGCCCAATCAATACAGTCTAAGAGATAGTAGACATTGGAGTAGGAGTCATCGAAAGCTTAGAACTAAGCAAAACTAACTCGCGTACTCTCATTGCTTTTCTAGTAATTATTTTTCATTGTTTTTGTTGCAACTCGATAAGTTTTTTTTAATCGAAAAGGAACAATTTTTTTTAAAAATTTTTTTTTTTAAAAACGAGATTCACCCTCCCCCCCTCCTCTCATTCGTTTTGATCGTACAGATTTCACTAGAGTGATTTGAGTTTATATTCTTGAGAAGAAATCCGAAGCTCTCACCAAGTTTCTACACTTTAAAGCACTTGTTGAAAAGCAAAGTGGTTGTGTTTTAAAGACCTTAAGTAAAGATCATGGAGGAGAGTTCATTTACAAGCCTTTTGTCAATTGTTGCAAAGAACAGGGCATTCAAAGATGTAGGATCGGGTAGGCCGGCTGAAGAGAGTTAAGTTGCCTAAAACACAAAAATAAATCTTTCTCGTCTTTCGACTTAGATTAGTAATGCAATAAAACAGAAATAACAACTTAAAGAAAATAAGTAAAAGGAACCAGAATTTACTTGATTACAACCTAAATGATTGTTAATCCAAGGTAGTAGAAAGCTCACTGAGAATCTCCTTCACTAAAGGCGGAGAAGCCTTTTACACTCGTTAATAGCTCAGAAAAGACTAGGAAACTGAATACTGAAGTTGTTACATTTTTTATAGGTCCAGGGGTCTTTTTATAACCCCTGAAAAAGTTATCCACAGACTAAAGGCGCCTTCCATAGAGCTGGAAAGCGCCTCCAGCGAGACCAAAGGATAAAACTTTATCCTTTCCACCAACGGCCAGATTGCCTGGTCGAAGGCACCTTCCATGGTTGGTTGAAGGCGCCTTCCATGGATGGTTGAAGGCACCTTCAACCATTGAAGGCGCCTTCTACCTGAAGGTCACGGAGGCGCCTCCAACTCCTGTTGAAGGCGCCTCTAGCAGCTCCATAGCTCCACTTTAGTTCTTCCACTGCTCCGATCGCCTAGATGATCGCAGTCAATCTAAATAAGGCTCACCTGAACCCAATTTCCAGTCTTCCCCTTGAGCAGCCTTCCTCCCCGGCTTCCCGTCCCTCGAACGTCGTGTACGTTCTACTCGTCCATCGGTGTACTCTTCCGCGGTATATCGTCCCTCGGACGCACCGAGCCTGTCGGCTCTCTCCCGTGCTATCCTTCTCGCTAATCGCGGCTTCCGCTCGACTTCCTGTGCTCCTAAGCTCCTGCACACTTAGACACGGGGATCAAACCAAAATAGGACCTAACCTAACATGGTTGATCACACCAAAAATAACCTTGGGGTTCCAACAATCTCCTCTTTTTTTTTATATGAGCAACCCAAGTTAAGTTAGGGTAAGCTAACCATAAAGTAAAGATAATAACTAACATTGCAATACCAAGTTAAATAAAATTACAATTATGCAATAAAGTACAAAAAAAAAAAATTAGAAATTTTAATTTACTATCTCCCCCTAGACTTAACATTCTTTTTTCCTCTTTTGATCACATAAAAAAATTGGGAAAAAAAATCTAAGAGCAATTTAAATAAGAAAAACTTATCAATATTTTTTTTAAAAAAAACTTATCAAGTGTTTTGAAAAATTGAAAAAAAAATTTGATATTACTTATAAAAATTTGCAACGTAAATAATTTAGAAACTTTAAGTTTTGCAAAAAGGAATTTCCAAAATTTTCTAAGGGAAAAAAATTTGAGAAATGTTGACAACTATATAAAGAATTATCTAATCGTTATTCAATACTTTATCAGTTAGTCAATTAAACATTTTATTTCGTTAATTGACTTCCAGGCTGTGGCGAGACACTAGGCCTTCTTAGTTATTGGATCATCAATCACTTCTAGACAAAGCCTCATAATGAAATCAAATATTTAATGTACTCTCTGAAAGCCCTAAGTCAAATTAAACTTTAATTTAGACAAGTTTTTAGAACAGAATATAGGTTCCTTCCTACAGGATTAATCAAGAATTTTGAGGGTACATAACTTTTAGGAATTTTTCTAATTTAACCCCTATGAAATCTAAGATACCAGCTTAGTCTTTTAAAATTCTGAGTTTGAATAATTGAACATGTATGATTTTTCAAGTTTCCTATTTGTGTCTTCAAGTTATCATTTTCAATTTTTAACTTTTCAAAATCTTCTAATAAGCAAGATTTGGTTAAAATTATTTTTAATTCTTTGTTTTCCTTTTCTAGTTTACAACAATCTTTAGTTAACAATTTCACAAATTTAAACAATTTGTCAGGTGGCAGAGATCGTACCTCACTTACCTTGTCAATCTCGTTGTCTATAGCTCTCCCTGAACTGCTACTTTCTTCTGTTGACGCTCCCCCTTCATCGATGCTCTTGATGCTCATTTTGGACGAGCTTGCTTCATGTTCATCTTCTTGGTGACTTGCCATCAACGTAAGTCCGGAGAAAGCTTCGAACTCTGATTCGGACGACGTTTCATCCCACGTCGCCTTTAGGGTCTTGTGTTTGTTCATTTGGACGTACTTATTGTCTTTGCCTTTGTCCTTCTTATTTAATTTAGGGCAGTTGTCTTTTACATGCCCTTCTAGTGGTAGCATCTGATTGTCTTTTTCTTTCTACTCTACAGATGGTTAGATTTTCTAGTTTTAAATAATTTCTTAAACTATCTTACCATCATTACCGTTCCGTTGTCGTCGAGAGAGAATTCTGACTCTTGTTCGTCCATCTTTGACTTGAGGGCAATGTTGTGCTTCGGCTCCATCTTCAAATCTGTACATCTCGTTTTGTGGACTTCAAATATAGAAAATAATTCTTCTAAAGTAGTTGAATCTAAATCCTTTGATATGTAATAAACATATACTAATAATGACCATTCAACATTTCTAGGGAATGCGTTAAGTGCATACCTTAGTGAATCTCGGTTACTTACCTTTTCTCCGAGATTCGTGAGTCCAGTGATGAGCTCCTTGATCCTTGAATGAAGATGTGCAACTGTTTCACCTTGTTCCAGTTTGATATTGCAGATATAGTTTCTGAGTAGGTCTCGTCTCGCGAGTTTCACCTCCAAAGTTCCTTCGTGTAGTTAAAGGAATATCTCCCAGAGCTCCTTCGCAGACTCGTAGGCTCAGATCCGATTGACTTCTTGTGGCGGTAGAACGCTTAGCAGATGGAACTCTGCTTTGCCGTTTGCCACGAAATTAGCCTGTTCCTTTTTGGTCCAGCGATATTTTTCTTTACCTTCGGGTGCTACAAAATCAAACACCATTATCAAAGTCTATCTTGAAAAATACCTCCATTCTCTTTTTCCAGTTGGCGAAATCCCCCTCGAACTTTGGTGGGTGAATGCTTGATTCGGCCATCTCATGTGCTTCTTTCGGCGGTTAGTCCTCTTGAAGTGTCCTGGCTCTGATACCACTTGTAGGACCGGGTAAGTCGGCTGGAGAGGGTTAAGTTGCCTGATCCGGCAGTAGGGTCGGGGGACCCCCTTTGGAGGGGAGTCAACGCCACGTGAAGGTCAAAAGGTAAAATGGTCAACCTAAGGTCTGGCCGATCGGATAGGAGTAGGGTTAACAGGCCGACCGACCGAGCGAATCTGACCGAAATCAATAACCCCCCTGACAGGAGTCCGGTTTCCGACGCTCAAGGTGAAAAGGGTAGTCCGCTCGGCCAAGGCATAAAGCAGCATGGGCGGGAATAAGCTCGTCCGAGCACGCGATTGGGAATCTTCCCGGTCGGACCAATACCTACGCCCGGTCGGGAGTAATGTGCTGGCCGAACAGCTGGACACTCGGCGCAGAGAAAGGAGACCAGACGACAAAGGGAACAGTGGGAGCATCATCCTCAGAAACACCTGTCACTGACAACAGGTATGTTCAACGACCAGGCCATAACGTAGAAGCCTAAGATGAAATGGTCTGCTGTCCCATCAAAGAGATGCTCGGACTGTAGCAGTATGGTGTTAGGCATGCTTTGCTGGCAAGCCCATACCGAGGTAAGGTGAGGTACACATGTACGCCTCGATGGGAGTGCACAAGCCTCCCCATAGCTCTATATATATGAGAGCCTCCCAGACTTCACGGAGGTATGCAATCTCTGATTCTCAACGCCACTTTTTTCGCTTGCCTCTTGCCTGACTTGAGCGTCGGAGGGTCGTCGCCGGGAAACTCCTCCCGGCCCGACTTCTTTGCAGGTAGCGGCGGAGATCCACATCACCAGCCGGAGACAGCGGAGAGTGCCATGTTCCCAGCGTCCATCCACTCATCATTCGGACAGGATCAAATTGGCGCCGTCTGTGGGAACACACCTAAATCCGAGTAGAGAAGATGGAAGAAGTTGGACGACCTCATACCGTGATGCTCTCTCAGGAGGAGCTCGACGCTCTAATTGAGGCCAGAGCAGCTAAGCTCGTGGAGCAGCAGAAATAAAAGGCGTAAGCCGAGCGCCTAGAACAACAGGCGACGTTAGCATCAGCAGGCCGAGCGACAGCAGAGTTCCGACCGGAGAATATCTAACATGGGGCTGAGATAAAGAGCCGGTCGACATTCAAGGGGAAGCAACACTTGCCCCGATCCTTTTTCACCGAGCCTTTTTCCGTACACCCCCGGAATTAATGCTAGCTAACCCTTATCGA
This sequence comes from Zingiber officinale, assembly GCF_018446385.1. Taxonomy (NCBI): domain Eukaryota; kingdom Viridiplantae; phylum Streptophyta; class Magnoliopsida; order Zingiberales; family Zingiberaceae; genus Zingiber; species Zingiber officinale. The sequence goes on from NC_055993.1 coordinate 136,679,278, forward strand.
GGATCTTCATCTGACGAGGCACCCAAGCGAGACCATAGAAAAGGCAAGACGCCCCGAACGGACGCCTCACCCGAGCGCATCAATCGCCAGTTTTCAGAGGTCATCCTGCGAGACCCTTTACCAAAGCTTTATGTGCCACCGGCGATCGAGGAATACAACAGAACCACCGACCCGGACGACCATCTGGGTAAGTTCGACAACACAGCTACCCTACATCAATACATAGATGAAGTAAAGTGCCGGGTGTTTCTCACTACCCTTTCGGGATCGGCGCAACGATGGTTTCGGAGGCTGCCGGACGGATCTATTACAAGCTTCAAGGAGTTTCGCACGACCTTTCTCCACCATTTCACAAGCAGTCGGCGCTACCAGAAGACCAGTGTTAGTCTGTTCGCCATCAAATAAGAGCCCAGAGAATCGTTCCGGGCTTACATCCAGCGATTCAACCAGGTGGCTATGGATATTCCAACGGCCACCTCAGAAACAATGATGAATGTGTTCACACAAGGCCTCGTGGATGATGACTTCTTCCGCTCACTTGTTCGGAAGCCACCCCGAGACTATGATCATATGCTGCACCGGGCCAATGAGTACATCAATGTGGAGGAAGCCCAGGCGGCCAGAAGAAAGGAAGCTCCAACTGAGCGGCTAGCCCCTGCCGAGCGGAAGCCGTCAACTAGCTACTAGCCGCCTAGAGGACTGCGAGCTGAAGCAGCCCGCCCTCATCAACATGCAGGGTCTCATGCCATCCAAGAGGTAGCTGTCGAGTGGCCCAAGACAAAAAAGAGGCTATGGACCCCCAGGTTTTGCTCCTTCCACCGGACTGACACGCATAACACCCGGGATTGCCGAAGTCTTCCCCTTATCGCCCACCCCGCTCCCCGGAGTGGTCGTCGTCGATCGCCATCACCCGATAGGCGACAGCGACACCATGAAGCCGGTCGACGGTCATCCAAAAAGTCACCCGAGCGGTATCATCCTCAGAAGCACGAAAACAATCCTCGGGGATCTAAGGAGCGGCCGAGGCCGTCCGCACGAGAGGAAGAAAATAGAAACAACATATCCCGGGGCGAAATCAACATCATCGTTGGTGGACCGACCGGGGGTGACTCCAACAGAGCAAGGAAGGCAAATGTCAGGAAGCTCAAGATCCATGCGGTCGGGTGCAGTCAAGAACGGGCGAGCGGGCCCGAAATCAGCTTCGGGCCCAGGGACCTCGAGGGAGTCGAAGTCCCACATGACGACGCCCTCATCATTAAAGCGGTAATAGCTAATTATACTATTCACCGCATTTCATTGATACAGGCAGTTCGATCAACATCATATTCAAAAAGGCTTTCGACCAACTGCAAATTGATCGAGCTGAGCTGATGCCCATGACAACCCCGCTCTACGGGTTTACAGGAAACGAAGTTCTACCGGTCGGTCAGGTCCGACTAGCCATTTCGCTAGGAGAAGAGCCGCTCAGGAGGACGAGGACCTCCAACTTCGTCGTGGTCGACTCTCACTCGGCGTACAATGTTATCCTGGGAAGACCAGCGCTCAGTGAGTTCCGAGCGGCCGTCTCCACCTTCTACCAAAAAATTAAATTCCCTGTCCAAGACCAAGTGGGAGAAGTGCAAGGAGATCAGCTGGTTGCTCGGCAATGCTACGTCGAAATGGTCCGAGCCGAAGCAAAGTCCGCACGGAAGATGCCACGAATCGAGATAAATGCTATAACAGATAAACCACCTTCTTTGGTTTATGAAGAAAAAGAGGAGGTACAGATCCACCCTTCCCGACCAGAGGCCACTACATTCATAGCGTCTGATCTGGAGGCAAGCCAAAAGGAGAAATTAATCAGATGTCTCCAGAAAAACTGTGATGTCTTCGTGTGGTCGACGCACGAGCTGCCGGGAATTTCGTTAAGCATCGCGCAGCATGAACTGCACGTCCGGCCGGATGCGCGGCCTGTGAAGCATAGGAAGAGAGACTTCAGCGCTGAGTAGAACGTCATCATCCGAGCGGAAGTGGAGAAACTCTTGAAGGCCGACCACATACGGGAAGTGCAGTTCCCGAGCTGGCTGGCGAACGTGGTGCTAGTCTCCAAGCCGGGCAACAAGTGGAGAGTCTGCATCGACTTCCGAGATCTAAACAAGGTCTGCCCAAAGGACTTCTACCCCCTGCCCCGGATTGATCAACTGGTGGACTCCACGGCCGGGTGTGAACTGATATGCATGCTAGATTCTTATCAGGGTTATCACCAAGTGCCGCTCGCCAGAGAAGACCAAGAGAAAGTCAGTTTCGTCACGGCAGATGACACTGTTATAAAGTGATGTCGTTCGGGTTGAAGAATGCAGGAGCAACATACCAGCGGCTGATGAACAAAGTATTTCGTGAGTAGATCGAGCGCAACTTGGAAGTCTACATCGACGATATACTCATCAAGTCAACCCGAGCGGCAGATCTTCTCAAGGACATGGAAGAAACCTTTCAAACGTTGAGGAAGTATGGAGTTAAGCTGAACTCTCAGAAATGCTTATTCGGAGCAAAAGGAGGACATTTTTTGGGTTACATCGTGACCGAGCGGGGCATAGAGGCGAACCCTAGCAAAGTGAAAGCAATACAAGATATACCGCCCCCTAAAAATCTCAGGGAGGTACAGTGCCTGACCGGTCGGATAACGGCATTATCAAGATTCATCTCTAAGACTGCCGACCGTGTTGGTTGCTACTCGGAAAACCTAGAGGTTCCACTGTACAAAAATTTTGTACAAAGGTCTGAACCTTTTCCTAGCTACCATGTGTTCTTTTAAATTAAATTTTGGATCGCCTGCGGAACTTAACACGTTTGATCCAAAACTTAATCTATTTGTTCTTTTAGGTTTAGACTTGGATCTCCTGCGGAATTTAACACATTCGATCCAAATCACCTTAAGTTATTAATTCCATTAAATATTAATTTCCATAATTGGTTCCCAGTACTGACGTGGCGAGGCACATGGCCTTCTTGGATATGGGAGCAACCACCACCGACTAGACAAAACCTTTTATGGAAAGCTAATATTTAATTTCCTAAAATAACTTTAGGTTAATCGAAAGGAACAATCAAATCACAAGGAAAAGAAAAAAATAAAAGAACATAACATCGAAAAATATATTCGAAATACTAGAATCGTAAGCCTCTTGTATTTGGTATTATTTCCATAAATAACTAGTATGATGCGGAAAGGGAAAAATTACTAGTTATACCTTCTAGAAAGACCTCTTGATCTTCTACCGTATTCCTCTTCTAACCTCGGACGTTGTGTGGGCAACGATCTTCCGAGATGAGAAACCACCAATGAACCTTCTTCTCCTCCTAGCTAGGTTCAGCCAACACAAGAGAGCTTCACCAAGGAAGAAGAAAAACATTAACCAAGCTCCAAGGGATGCAAGCTTTCTCTCCTTTTTCTTCTTCTTCTCCAAGTAGTATCCGGCCACCACAAGAGCTCCAAGCAAGAGGGATGTTTCGGCCACCACAAAGAGGAAGAGAGGGAGAGGATGTTGGCCGGCCACACCAAGGAATAAGAGAGGGAGGAAAATAATAGAGGTTGTACACTTGAAGGCACCCCAACCCCCTCTTTTATATTCCTTAGCCTTGGTAAATTAGGAAATTTAATTACAATAAAATTTTCTTAATTTTCCTTGACATGAATTAATTGAGAAAAATAAAATAAAATTTCCCAATCAACCTTGTGATGGCCGACCACAATCAAAAGAGCAAATTAGGAGAGTTTCAATCAACAAATTAAAACTTCCTAATTTGTTTCCGGAAATTTTAAAAATAAAATTTCTCTTCAAAAATCCCTTCATGATTGATAAAAAGAAATTTCTATAATTTTAATTTTTTAACATGTGAATAATTTTCAAAGAGAAAATAAAATATCTTTTCAATCTACAAATAAGGAAAGAGATCTAATCTCTTTCTTTAATCTTTTGTAGATCCTTTTTAAAGGAGATATTTTAATTTTAATTCTCGTTAATAAATTATATCTTCCACATAATAAAAATTAAAATTAAAATTCTTTTTAATTTAATTATGGCCTGCCCCTCTAGCTTGGGTTCAAGCTAGGGCCGGCCACCCTAAACCATGCTTAGGCCGGCCCTAGCTTGATTCCAAGCTAGCTTGGCCGACCCCCTTTAGGTGGGTATAGAAGGTGGGTATAGGTGGGTATAGTACTCTATAAATAAGAGGCTACGATAGGGACCGAGAGGAGGAATTAGTTTTGGTCTCCCGATAAAATTAAGCATCCCGTGTTCGCCCCAAACACAACTTAATTTTATCAATAATAATTCATTCCACTAGAGAACTATTATTGAACTACCGCACCAATCCCAAATTACATTTTTGGGCTCCTTCTTATTATGAGTGTGTTAGTCTCCCTGTGTTTAAGATATCGAATGTCCATTGATTAAGTGAGTTACTGACAACTCATTTAATTAATATCTTAGTCCAAGAGTAGTACCACTCAACCTTATCGTCATGTCGGACTAAGCCCACCTGCAGGGTTTAACATGACAATCCTTATGAGCTCCTCTTGGGGACATTATCAACCTAGTATCTCTAGGACACAGTTTCCTTCTATAATCAACAACACACACTATAAGTGATATCATTTCCCAATTTATCGAGCTTATTGATTCATCGAACTAAATATCACCCATTGATAAATTAAAGAAATAAATATCAAATATATATGCTTGTTATTATATTAGGATTAAGAGCACACACTTCCATAATAACTGAGATCTTTGTTCCTTTATAAAGTTAGTATAAAAGAAACGACCTCAAATGGTCCTACTCAATACACTCTGAGTGTACTAGTGTAATTATATAGTCAAGATAAACTAATATCTAATTACACTACGACCTTCTAATGGTTTGTTCCTTTCCATTTTGGTCGTGAGCTACTTTTATAATTTATAAGGTACTGATAACATCATCTTCTGTATGTGACACCACATACTATGTTATCTACAATATAAATTAATTGAACAACTACAAACAAATATAGATAATTTGACCAAATGTGATTCTTTATTCAAAACAAATGTTTACAAAAGCTTAGGCTTTTAGTATACACTCTAACAATCTCCCACTTATACAAATGACTAAGCTGCCATTTCTTCTACCATACATCTGATTCCCATTCCCTCCACATGCCGATCAAAAGCTTTCGCCGGAAGGGCCTTAGTGAAAGGATACGAGTTTTCTGATGCAATCTTGGCGATGACAACTTCTCCTCGCTTCACGATATCTCGTATCGGGTACTTGCGCTCTATATGTTTACTTGCCTTATGAGCTCGTGGTTCCTTTGAGTTTGCAATTACTATTATCACAATAAATTGTGATGATTTTGGGCAAACCAGAATCACATCTAAGTCCATTAGAAAGTTCCCGAGCCATACTGCTTCTTTAGGCGCCTCAGAGGCTGTACTCGACTTCCATGGTTGAGTCCGAAATGTATTTCTTACTCCTCCACGAAATGGCTCCACCCCTAAAGTAAACACATGCTGATGTAGACTTCTTGTTGTCCCTATCGATTGGAAATCAATCAGTGTAACCCACAGGGAGCAGATCGTGCTTGTAAACTAGCATATAATCTCTAGTCCTTCTCGGTACTTTAATATATGCTTTACCGCATTCCAATGTCCTTGTCCAGAGTTACTCTGATATCTGCTAACCATGCCCACGACAAAATAGATATCCGGTCTCGTACACAGCATTGCATACATTAGGCTTCCCACAGCCGAAGCATAAGGAACTGCCTTCATGTCCTCTATCTCCTTTGATGTCTTTGGAGACATATCTTTGGATAAAGCTATTTCATACCTAAAAGGTAAGAAACCTTTCTTAGAGTTCTGCATGCTAAAACAAGCAAGGACATTATCTATATATGAAGCTTGAGATAGACACAACATTCTTTTATTGCGATCCCTTATAACTTTGATCCCAAGAATGTGTGCACATTCTCCTAAGTCCTTCATATCAAATTTTTTGGACAATCATACCCTTACGTCCGATAATACCTTGACATTGTTGCCAATTAACAAAATATCATCTACGTATAGTACAAGAAATACCACCATGTTTCCGTTACACTTCTTGTATACACAAGGCTCATCCGGACACTGAATAATCCATATGACTGGATTACTTCATTAAACCAGATGTTCCAAGACCTTGAAGCTTGCTTCAGTCCATATATGGACCGATTGAGCTTGCACACTAGATGTTCTTTGCCCTTTTCAATGAACCCTTCTGGTTGCTTCATATGGATGTTTTCTTCAAGACTTCTGTTAAGGAAAGCTGTCTTTACCTCCATTTGCCAAATCTCATAATTCATATGAGCGGTAATGGATAAGAGTATCTGGATAGACTTAAGCATAGCTACCGGTGAAAAAGTATCCTCATAATCGATTCCCTCTTTCTGAGTGTACCCTTTCACAACAAGCCTTGCTTTGAAGGCTTCTACCTTCCCATCTGTCCCTCTTTTTCCTTTTGTAGATCCTCTTGCATCCAATGACTTTTACACCATCAGGTGGTTCTACAATCTCCCAGACCTTATTAGAGTACATAGACTCTATTTCAGAATTCATTGCCTTTTGCCAAGATACTGCATCTATATCTTGGAGTGTTTCATCATATTCGGGATCGGTTTACCCGGGATCAAGTCTGAAGACTCTCCCAAAAACATGAATCTATCAGGCTACCTAACAACCCTCCCACTACGATGAGGCACAGTCTATGGTTGTGTATCATGTGTGACACGTGTTGCAGTCTCTTGTGGTACTTCATCTTGTACTGTTCGTACTAAGGTAGATGTGTCCTCTCTAAGTTCTTCTAAAACAACTTTGCTACTGGGCTTGTGATCCATTATATAGTGTTCTTCTAAAAACTGGGCATTGGTGCTAACAATGACCTTCTGGTCTTTAGGACTATAAAATAAACCACCTTTCGTTCCTCTGGGATACCCTATAAACACGCGAACTTCTGTACAAGATTCTAACTTATCAGCATCTAGTTTCAGCACATGTGCTGGACTACCCCAAATCCGAATTGTTGGTTGCTACTCGGAAAACCTATAGGTTCCACTGTACAAAAATTTTGTACAAAGGTCTGAACCTTTTCCTAGCTACCATGTGTTCTTTTAAATTAAATTTTGGATCGCCTGCGGAACTTAACACGTTTGATCCAAAACTTAATCTATTTGTTCTTTTAGGTTTTGACTTGGATCTCCTGCGGAACTTAACACGTTCGACCCAAGTCTCCTTAAGTTATTAATTCCATTAAATATTAATTTCCATAATTGGTTCCCAGTACTGACGTGGCGAGGTACATGGCCTTCTTGGATATGGGAGCAATCACCACCGACTAGACAAAACCTTTTATAGAAAGCTAATATTTAATTTCCTAAAATAACTTTAAGTTAACCAAAGAGAACAATCAAATCACAAGGAAAAGAAAAAACAAAAAAACACAACATCAAAAAACATATTCGAAATTCTAGAACGTAAGCCTCTTGTATTTGGTATTATTTCCATAAATAACTAGCATGATGCGGAAAGAAAAATTACTAGTTATACCTTGTAGAAAAACCTCTTGATCTTCTACCGTATTCCTCTTCTAACCTCGGACGTTGTGTGGGCAACGATCTTCCGAGATGAGAAACCACCAAGCACCTTCTTCTCCTCCTAGCTAGGTTCGGCCAAAACAAGAAAGCTTCACCAAGGAAGAAGAAAAACACCAACCAAGCTCTAAGAGATGCAAGCTTTCTCTCCTTCTTCTTCTTCTTCTCCAAGTAGTATCCGGCCTCCACAAGGGCTCCAAGCAATAGAGAGTTTCGACCACCACAAAGAGGAAGAAGAGAAGAGATGATGGCCGGCCACAACACCAAGGAAAAGAGGGAGAGAAAATAATAGAGGTTGTGTCTCATGAAGGCACCCCTACCCCTTCTTTTATATTCCTTGGCCTAGGCAAATTAGGAAATTTAATTACAATAAAATTTCCTCAATTTTCCTTGACATGAATTAATTGAGAAAAATAAAATAAAATTTCCCAATCAACCTTGTGATGGCCGGCCACAATCAAAAGAGCAATTTAGGAGAGTTTCAATCAACAAATTAAAAACTTCCTAATTTGTTTCCGGAAATTTTAAAATAAAATTTTTCTTTAAAAAATCTCTTTATGGTTGATAAAAGGAAATTTCTATAATTTTAATTTTATAACATGTGAATAATTTTTAAAGAGAAAAATAAAATATCTCACCAATCTACAAATAAGGAAAGAGATTTAATATCTTTCTTTAATCTTTTGTAGATCTTTTATAAGAGAGATATTTTAATTTTAATTCTCTTTAATAAATTATTTCTTCCACATAATAAAAATTAAAATTAAAATTCCTTTTTAATTTGCTAGGGCCGGCCACCCAAATTATACCTAGGCGGCCCTAGCTTGTTCCCAAGCTAGCTTGGCCCCCCTATTGGGTGGGTATAGGTGGGTATAGAACTCTACAAATAAGAGGCTACGATAGGGACCGAGAGGAGGAATTGGTTTGATCTCCGATAAAATTAAGCATCCGTGTCGCCAACACACAACTTAATTTTATCAATGATAATTCATTCAACTAGAGAACTATCATTGAACTACCGCACCAATCCCAAATTACATTTTTGGGCTCCTTCTTATTATGAGTGTGTTAGTCTCCCTGTGTTTAAGATATCGAATGTCCACTAATTAAGTGAGTTACTGACAACTCATTTAATTAATATCTAAGTCCAAGAGTAGTACCACTCAACCTTATTATCATGTCGGACTAAGTCCACCTGTAGGGTTTAACATGACAATCTTTATGAGCTCCTCTTGAGGACATTATCAACCTAGTATCTCTAGGACACAATTTTCTTCTATAATCAACAACACACACTATAAGTGATACCTTTTCCCAACTTATTGGATTTATTGATTCATCGAACTAAATCTCACCCATTGATAAATTAAAGAAATAAATATCAAATACATGTGCTTGTTATTATATTAGGATTAAGAGCACACACTTCCATAATAACTGAGGTCTTTGTTCCTTTATAAAGTCAGTATAAAAGGAACGACCTCTAATGGTCCTACTCAATACACTCTGAGTGTACTAGTGTAATTATATAGTCAAGATAAACTAATACCTAATTACACTACGACCTTCTAATGGTTTGTTCCTTTCCATTTTAGTCGTGAGCTACTGTTTATAATTTATAAGGTACTGATAACATCATCTTCTGCATGTGACACCACATACTATGTTATCTACAATATAAATTATATGAACAACTACAAACAAATGTAGACAATTTGACCAAATGTGATTCTTTATTCATAATGAATGTTTACAAAGCTTAGGCTTTCAGTATACACTCCAACACGAATATGTCTTAGACTGGGCTTTCGCCCATTCCACAATTCTGTGGGAGTAGAAGAAACTGATTTAGAAGGTACTAAGTTCAGAATGTACACTGCTGTTTCCAGAGCGTATCCCCAAAACGAATTTGGTAATTCTGAATAACTCATCATCGATCTAACCATTTCCATAAGAGTCCTATTCCTTCGTTCTGCCACACCATTCTGTTGGGGTGTACCTGGTGCAGATAGTTGGGATTGAATCCCGACCTCTGATAAATAATTCTTAAACTCTCCTAAGAGGTATTCGCCACCACGATCAGACCGTAGTGTCTTGATACTTTTACCTAGTCGTTTTTCCACATCAGCCTTGTACTCTTTGAACTTATCAAAGCACTCGGACTTGCGGCGCATTAGGTAAATGTATCCATATCTTGAATAATCATCTATAAAAGAGACAAAATATTCAAAACCACCTCTTGCCTGGACAGACATAGGACCACACAAATCAGAATGAACCAATTCTAACACTTCTTTGGCTCTATACCCCTTGGCCTTGAAAGGCCTCTTGGCCATTTTACCTTCCAAGCAAGATTCACAAGTTGAAAATTTTTCCAACTCTAATGAACCCAAAAGTCCATCGGCTATAAGCCTTTGAATCCTACTTGAGTTAATATGACCAAGCCTTAGATGCCAAAGATATGCTTGGTTCATTTCAAGGTTCTTTTTCTTATTAGAGTTAGAAGATGAGTTATAAATTTCCTTGTTTTGCATTGTGGGAGAAATTGATTTAAAGTATACAAATTGCCAACTAATGCACCGGAAGATAATCACTTTATTTCTCTTAATAACTACATCGTTACTTAAATGAAACTCAATATCCATCCAAAAATAGTTTAGAAACTGAAATTAAATTCTTTCTAAAACTGGGTACATAAAGACAATTTCTTAAAACCAAATTTCTATTTCTATTAAAAGATAAGTAGACATCTCCATCTGCAATGTACCGCCACCTTAGTAGCATTGCCCATGTAGACGGTAATCTCTCCTTTATATAGTCGTCGAGTTTCTTGAACCCTCGCAAGGAATTGCAGACATGATCTGGCTCCGATTACACACCAGGTCCGGTAGATAACACCGCTAAACATGTTTCAACAACTAGAGCATGAGATATACCTTGTTTTGGTTCTTACGAGGACAATCGCCTTCCAATGCCCTGCTGGTTGCAGATGAAGCACTTGCCTTCACCTTCTTCATTCCACTTTAAGTCCCAGACTGAGATTTATTCACTTTCTTTGTGAACCAACTTGTTTCTTCTTCTTTCCTTTCGGTTTAGGTAGAACCATTTTCAAGATAGTGAATATGAGAATTGTGACGAAACAACCTTCTGCTGTCTTACTACTTCTACTATTCTCTAAGAGTGACCGCATTTAACTACTAACTCTACTTAACCGGATAATTAAAAATCTCTAGGAAAACCCTACCGAAAAATTTCGGCAGAATCTCCCTTGTACCGGTGACCATTTTCCATAATACAAACAAACTATACTCAGCCACAGGCGGCTGGAACATATATCTTCACAATCACGAAGTATAATATCACAAATAAAGGAAGGAAACTACCCTAATAATAGCAAACAACAATATCACTCCATCAATAGAACCCAACTACAAATGCGGAATAAACTTAATTACAATCTTGACTCATAATAGCATTTAAAGAAAACTAAAGAACTATAAACAGAAAAGTCTTAACAATTCCTTAGCAAACTCTTGATCTCCCCATAGTCCAGCCATCACACACCTTCATCACCACCACCTTGTCGCCTTCCTTGCTAAATCTTTTCCTTTCCTTTATCTGCAGTAGGAGGAAGTGCAGTTTATAAGCATAAAGCTTAGTGAGCGCTATCTACTCACAAAAACTCGATATGCATGTATGTAAATAAAAACATGCTAAAACTGAATGCTAACATGTAAAGCTACTCATGCTCATAAATAGCAAAGGAATCATACTATCCGAAATACTAAACATGTACAGCTAATCATGCTCATAATCCAATGAAGGAATTATACTAACCGAAATACTAACACTGTATAGCTAATCATGCTCATAATCCAATAAAGGAATCATACTAACTGAAATACTAAACATGTATAGCTAATCATGCTCATAAACCAATAAAACTATAAATGCATGCCGAGAGCAAATAAAGCTAAACATGTCAATAATCTAATAGCAAGAAACAAATAAAACTACTACTGCATGCTTCAAATAACAAGAAACTAAACTCTCTAATTCTAAACATATTTGAAGCTTGTTTCATTTGTTTCAAAACTTATACTTTAATACTTCAAAATAATAATAAACTTCTTTTTGGGCCCGACATTGTACCAATTTGCGCGCATCCTTAATAAGAGTCGAGGTAGCTAATCCCGAAACTACTAAGATACTTCAGGCCTTGTGCCTAGGGCATCTTGGAGCCCATCCCTTGGACCTTGTGTCCGCACACGCCTCTTTAAAAGTAAAATAATTATTATCTTAATTACTTCTTCTTTAAATGCCTTGGCATTTTAATAAGCACCTTAGGTGCCAAAAATCCTAAAGTCTTGACTTTGGGATCTACTTAAGGCCTTGGCCTTTTTCTTTCTTTTCTTTATCTTTCTTATACTTGTTAATACTTCAATGTAATACTTTTAAAGAGAAACTGAAATGTTTAAGCAAATTCTATCTTTGAAATGCTTAAACCAAAACTGCCTAATATGCTAATAAAATTTTGCATATGTTTAATAAAATCTGTCCTAAAATCAAGTTCTCATACATTATCAATAATTACAGCATGAAAATCAGCTTATTAAAAATCGTACTATACTTATAAAATCAGATAAGAGACGATCCCAACCGAGGTATCAAGAGCCAATCGGGTTCTAGGTCAAATGAAAAAGGTGTCTCAAGTCCTGTACCTAGCAAAATGGCAAGTAGGTGACCATGCTATTAAGGTGCACTCCTCGTCTCTTTCCTAGGTATGCGGTCGAAGCTTATCGACCCATATCATATAATAAGCATGCCTCGATGGGACAAAGACAATTTCGTCACAAGATCCGAGCATGGCACACGGAAACCTACCGGTTGTCGGAGAGAAGTCCCCGTCCTTTCTCGCTCTCCAAATCTCATGTCCGCGATGACCCTTTAACATCCTACGGACATCCGTAGTGGTTTACTTGTGCTTTGTGGAGACTAATAAACAGGTGTTTTACGACCTGGCTCATTAAAGGTCGCCACCATTCATGACTCAACCGAGCGCCGAACCCCGATTCGCTGTGGTGCCCCAACCATAAGTGCGAGTCAATGACCCATCTGGGTATTCGATTCCATCTACCGGTCGCCTTCCGGCCGGACCACCAGACGGCCGTCCCTCTGACAACACTCTCCTGATGGGCGGCCGCCTGTGACTTCCCATCTGCTGATTTCAGAACAAAAGGGGGGCCCCGCCTACTACCGGATCACTTGCTTCCCTTCAAGTCTAGTCGAAGGCGAATAGTCCAACTGACCGAACTGTGAGTCTAGCCGAACGGCTCCTCCATGTTAATACTCTCCGCCCCACAACCATAGAGATATCCTCGAACGAATCAATGATGGCCTCCCTGATCTCCTGCTCGCCGCTAATCTTCGACATTAAGGTTGATCATCTTCATTAAATGTCTAATGATTGATCACGTGAGTAATGCCATCGTGAGTACCAAGGGTGGCATGATATTTTGATGTGATCGAGGCGATTCGAATAAACAGCTAGATGCATGCTGATTCCCGTGACTGATCCGACGGTGAGGCCGCACCCCTATAAATTCTTCGCTTCCTTCTCACCTTCACTCATACTCACCAATTCCTTCTGCGCTTGGAGCCGCCATCTTGAGCCGCCTCCACGCCTCCGCTTTCCTCGATCCTCTCCCCAAAGAAGGTTTTAGATCTTTCTTCCTTCCTTTTCCAAGATCTAATTCATTTCTTCCCTTAGCTCCGCAAACTTTTCTTGCCTTTGAAACTTCTTTTTGATTTCTTCTATTCGATGGGCCGCTCTTCTAATCCCAAGAACAATCTCTAGGCCCATGGTATACTACTATGCAATTCCGCTTCGAACAACGGATTTTGATATTTTAGTCGACAATTCAAATCCCGAGGATTTCGGGTTCGCTTAGCCGGTCCTGGCCGTCAGATGTATCACCGCCAACGGTTTCTCGTGGTCTTCGTGACCAATTTATCACGATGCGTTCCCCGCATCCTTTTTATAGTAGACGCTCAGAATTATTTCATGCCGCCTGGAAGTTTAGTACAATACCTTCCGTCTCCTCCGTGTTGTCGCTTTGTTCAAGATTCACAATATTCCTCCGAACGGAGGTCTTTTTATTTCTATTACCCGGCAAGCCGAGTCGGCACCTTTATGTTCCAAGCTCGGCCCGGTCTGGTCTTCTTCAATAACTACCCACTTCCAATAAACATTGAAGGACTATTATTTCTACCTCCAGATGCCCAATACCAAACTTTCCACCCAAATAAGGTGTCAGTACACCTCCTACTCCCGAGTCAAGAAATTCAAGACCAACCGGGATTATCTTCATGTCAAGAATGTACTAGCCGGCCCACGGCTTGACATCAACAAACTCTTCACGAGGGAGTGATGTACATTTTCAATGAGTCCCATACTGACCCCACTTCCGACCTCCAAAGAAGAATTTTGTTTGGGTTTTAGTTTTAAGTTGAGAACAATCAGTCACCAAGGAAAAACAAAAAACACAACATCAAAAACATATTCGAAATTCTAGGCGTGAAGCCTCTTGTATTTGGTATTATTTCCATAAATAACTAGCATGATGGAAAGAAAAATTACTAGTTATACCTTGTAGAAAAACCTCTTGATCTTCTCGTATTCCTCTTCTAACCTCGGACGTTGTGTGGGCAACGATCTTAGAGATGAGAAACCACCAAGCACCTTCTTCTCCTCCTAGCTAGGTTCGGCCAAAAAGAAAGCTTCACCAAGGAAGAAAAACACCAACCAAGCTCTAAGAGATGCAAGCTTTCTCTCCTTCTTCTTCTTCTTCTCCAGTAGTATCCGGCCTCCCACAGGGCTCCAGCAATAGAGTTTCGACCACCACAAGAGGAAGAAGAGAAGAGATGATGGCCGGCCACAACACCAAGGAAAAGAGGGAGAGAAAATAATAGAGGTTGTGTCTCATGAAGGCACCCTACCCTTCTTTTATATTCCTTGGCCTAGGCAAATTAGGAAATTTAATTACAATAAAATTTCCTCAATTTTCCTTGACATGAATTAATTGAGAAAAATAAAATAAAATTTCCCAATCAACCTTGTGATGGCCGGCCACAATCAAAAGAGCAATTTAGGAGAGTTTCAATCAACAAATTAAAAACTTCCTAATTTGTTTCCGGAAATTTTAAAATAAAATTTTTCTTTAAAAAATCTCTTTATGGTTGATAAAAGGAAATTTCTATAATTTTAATTTTATAACATGTGAATAATTTTTAAAGAGAAAAATAAAATATCTCACCAATCTACAAATAAGGAAAGAGATTTAATATCTTTCTTTAATCTTTTGTAGATCTTTTATAAGAGAGATATTTTAATTTTAATTCTCTTTAATAAATTATTTCTTCCACATAATAAAAATTAAAATTAAAATTCCTTTTTAATTTGGCCGGCCCCCACTAGCTTGGGTTCAAGCTAGGGCACCACCCATCATACCTAGGCCGGCCTAGCATGTTCCCAAGCTAGCTTGGCCGACCCCTATTGGGTGGGTATAGGTGGGTATAGAACTCACAAATAAGAGGCTACGATAGGGACCGAGAGGAGGAATTGGTTTTGATCTCCGATAAAATTAAGCCGTGTTCGCCCCGAACACACAACTTAATTTTATCAATGATAATTCATTCCACTAGAGAACTATCATTGAACTACCGCACCAATCCCAAATTACATTTTTGGGCTCCTTCTTATTATGAGTGTGTTAGTCTCCCTGTGTTTAAGATATCGAATGTCCACTAATTAAGTGAGTTACTGACAACTCATTTAATTAATATCTAAGTCCAAGAGTAGTACCACTCAACCTTATTATCATGTCGGACTAAGTCCACCTGTAGGGTTTAACATGACAATCTTTATGAGCTCCTCTTGAGGACATTATCAACCTAGTATCTCTAGGACACAATTTTCTTCTATAATCAACAACACACACTATAAGTGATACCTTTTCCCAACTTATTGGATTTATTGATTCATCGAACTAAATCTCACCCATTGATAAATTAAAGAAATAAATATCAAATATATGTGCTTGTTATTATATTAGGATTAAGAGCACACACTTCCATAATAACTGAGGTCTTTGTTCCTTTATAAAGTCAGTATAAAAGAAACGACCTCAAATGGTCCTACTCAATACACTCTGAGTGTACTAGTGTAATTATATAGTCAAGATAAACTAATATCTAATTACACTACGACCTTCTAATGGTTTGTTCCTTTCCATTTTAGTCGTGAGCTACTGTTTATAATTTATAAGGTACTGATAACATCATCTTCTGCATGTGACACCACATACTATGTTATCTACAATATAAATTATATGAACAACTACAAACAAATGTAGACAATTTGACCAAATGTGATTCTTTATTCATAATGAATGTTTACAAAGCTTAGGCTTTCAGTATACACTCCAACATCTTCTTTGTACACTGCCCATCTAGGGAAAAGGAAACTGATTTGAGTGTCGGATGGCCTGCTCCGGGGACGTATTCCTTGGTTCTCGGCCTCTAACATTTCATGTGCTAATCAGGGTTTCCATAGAGTCCTATTACCGCTGGCTCAGGCCACACATTCCTTCTAGGCCACGTGGAGGTTGGACCTCGAACCCTGGATAAATAATTCTTAAACTCTCCTAAGAGGTATTCGCCACCACGATCAGACCGTAGTGTCTTGATACTTTTACCTAGTCGTTTTTCCACATCAGCCTTGTACTCTTTGAACTTATCAAAGCACTCGGACTTGCGGCGCATTAGGTAAATGTATCCATATCTTGAATAATCATCTATAAAAGAGACAAAATATTCAAAACCACCTCTTGCCTGGACAGACATAGGACCACACAAATCAGAATGAACCAATTCTAACACTTCTTTGGCTCTATACCCCTTGGCCTTGAAAGGCCTCTTGGCCATTTTACCTTCCAAGCAAGATTCACAAGTTGAAAATTTTTCCAACTCTAATGAACCCAAAAGTCCATCGGCTATAAGCCTTTGAATCCTACTTGAGTTAATATGACCAAGCCTTAGATGCCAAAGATATGCTTGGTTCATTTCCGAAGGTTCTTTTCTCTTATTAGAGTTAGAAGATGAGTTATAAATTTCCTTGTTTTGCATTGTGGGAGAAATTGGATTTAAAGTATACAAATTGCCAACTAATGCACCAGAACAGATAATCACTTTATTTCTCTTAATAACTACATCGTTACTAAATGAAACTGAATATCCATCCAAAAATAGTTTAGAAACTGAAATTAAATTCTTTCTAAAACTGGGTACATAAAGACAATTTCTTAAAACCAAATTTCTATTTCTATTAAAAGATAAGTAGACATCTCCCACTGCAACAGCCGCCACCTTAGTAGCATTGCCCATGTAGACGGTAATCTCTCCTTTATATAGTCGTCGAGTTTCCTTGAACCCCTGCAAGGAATTGCAGACATGATCAGTGGCTCCTGTATCTACACACCAGGTGCTGGTAGATAACACCGCTAAACATGTTTCAACAACTAGAGCATGAGATATACCTTTGTTTTGGTTCTTACGAGGACAGTCCGCCTTCCAATGCCCTGACTGCTTGCAGATGAAGCACTTGCCCTTCAGCTTCTTCATTCCAGCTTTAAGTCCCGTACTCTGAGATTTATTCACTTTCTTTGCTGAACCAACTTGTTTCTTCTTCTTCTTTCCTTTCGGTTTAGAAGTAGAACCATTTTCAGCATAGTGAATATGAGAATTGTGACGAAACAACCTTCTGCTGTGTAACGACCACCCTTCTTACTACTACTACTATTCTCTAAGAGTGACCGTTACTTAACTACTAACTCTACTTAACCGGTATAATTAAAAATCTCTAGGAAAACCCTACCGAAAAATTTCGGCAGAATCTCCCTTGTACCGGTGACCATTTTCCATAATACAAACAAACTATACTCAGCCACAGGCGGCTGGAACATATATCTTCACAATCACGAAGTATAATATCACAAATAAAGGAAGGAAACTACCCTAATAATAGCAAACAACAATATCACTCCATCAATAGAACCCAACTACAAATGCGGAATAAACTTAATTACAATCTTGACTCATAATAGCATTTAAAGAAAACTAAAGAACTATAAACAGAAAAGTCTTAACAATTCCTTAGCAAACTCTTGATCTCCCCATAGTCCAGCCATCACACACCTTCATCACCACCACCTTGTCGCCTTCCTTGCTAAATCTTTTCCTTTCCTTTATCTGCAGTAGGAGGAAGTGCAGTTTATAAGCATAAAGCTTAGTGAGCGCTATCTACTCACAAAAACTCGATATGCATGTATGTAAATAAAAACATGCTAAAACTGAATGCTAACATGTAAAGCTACTCATGCTCATAAATAGCAAAGGAATCATACTATCTGAAATACTAAACATGTATAGCTAATCATGCTCATAATCCAATGAAGGAATTATACTAACTGAAATACTAACATGTATAGCTAATCATGCTCATAATCCAATAAAGGAATCATACTAACCGAAATACTAAACATGTATAGCTAATCATGCTCATAAACCAATAAAACTATAAGCATCTAAAGCAAATAAAGCTAAACATGCTGAATAATCTAATAGCAAGAAACAAATAAAACTACTACTGCATACTTCAAATAACAAGAAACTAAACTTTCTAATTCTAAACATATTTGAAGCTTGTTTCATTTGTTTCAAAACTTATACTTTAATACTTCAAAATAATAATAAACTTCTTTTGGGTCCGGCATTATACCACTTTGCGCGCATTCTTAATAAGAATCGAGGTAGCTAATCCCGAAACTACTAAGATACTTCTAGGCCTTGTGCCTAGGGGCATCTTGGAGCCCATCCCTTGGACCTTGTGTCCGGTACATGCCCTTTAAAAGTAAAATAATTATTATCTTAATTACTTCTTCTTTAAATGCCTTGGCATTTTAATAAGCACCTTGTGTGCCAAAAATCCCTAAAGTCTTGACTTTGGGATCTACTTAAGGCCTTGGCCTTTTTCTTTCTTTTCTTTATCTTTCTTATACTTGTTAATACTTCTAACAGAATACTTCTTTAAAGAGAAACTGAAATGTTTAAGCAAATTCTATCTTTGAAATGCTTAAACCAAAAAAACCTGTCTAATATGCTAATAAAATTTTGCATATTAAGCTTAATAAAAATCTGTCCTAAAATTGAAGTTCTGCATGCAATACTTATCAAAATCTGCAAGCAATACTTATGAAAATCTGCTTATTAAAAATCTGCATACTATACTTATAAAAATCTGCATGCTATATGATCCTGTCCGAACCAGAAGTCAACAGACGCTGGGCACGTGGCGCTCTTCGATTCGCTGATGTAGATCTCCAACTGGTGGCGCGATGCTCCGGCGAACCTGCACTGAAGTCGAGCCGGGAAGGGGGTTCCCGGCGGCGACCCTCCGACGCTCAAGTCAGGTAAACAACGATGAAAAAGGTGGCTCCCGAAGTCTCAGAATACCTAGCAAAATCTTACCTCCGGCGAAGTCTGAGGCTCTTTATATAGAGCTGTGAAGGGTTTGGGCACGTGTACCAAGGTGCACACGTGTCCTCTGTCCTTTCCTAGGTATGCGGCTGTCAGAAAGCTTACCTGACCCATATCGCTATAGTCGAAGCATGCCCTCGATGGGACAGCACAATTTCCTGTCACAAGATCTGGAGCATGGCACACACGTGAAACCTACCGGTTGTCGGAGAAAGAAGTCCCCTGTCCTTTTCCCTTGCTCCAAACTTGTTGTCCGGGCGGACAGCTCCCTTAACATCCGGCCGGACATCCGTAGTGGTTTACTTGTGCTTTGTGGAGACTAATAAACAGGGGTGTTTTATGACCTTGGTCGGTCAAAAGGTCAGCTCGGTCCATGACCTTTTCAACTGAGCGTCGGAACCCCGATTTGACAGGGTGCCTTCCAACCATAAGTGCGAGCCGGCCGGACCCATCCGGGTATTCGATTCCATCGGCTGGCTGGCCTTCCGGTCGGACCGGCCGTAGACGGCCGTCCGTCCAGTCGGACAACACTCTCCCCGGATGGGCGGCTGCTCTGGTGACTTCCACTTGGCGTTGACTTTGCAACAAAAAGGGGGGGCCCCGCTCTTACTACCGGATCACTTGCCTCCCCTTCAAGTCTAGTCGAAGGAGGCGAATAGTCCAACTGACTGGACTGTGAGTCTAGCCGAACGGCTCCTCCATGTTAATACTCTCCGCCCGGTCAACCATAGAGATATCCTTGAACGAATCAATGATGGCCTTCCCCGGATCTCCTCGCGTTCTGCGCCAATCTTCGACATTAAGGTTGATCATACCTTCATTAAATGCTCCGAATGATTGACTGCCACGTGGAGTAATGCCATCAGAGTACGGGGGCGGTGGCATGATATTTTGATGTGATCGAGGCGATTCGAAATAAACAGCTAGATGCATGCTTTGATTCCCGTGACCTGGATCCGACGGTGGAGGCCGCCCGGCCCGCACCCTATAAATTCTTCGTTTCCTTCTCACCTTCACTCGTCTCCGTTACCTCTACTGTTGCCCTCTGCGCTTTGGAGCTCCGGCGATCTTGTTTCTGCCCTCTGACGCTCTCCGGCGCCTTTCCTCGATCCCTCTCCCCCCAGTAAGGTTTTAGATCTTTCTTCCTTCCTTTCCAGTATCTAATTCGCATTTCTTCCCTTAGCTCCAGTCTTTGAAACTTCTTTTCTTCGTCTTTGAAACTTCTTTTTTGATTTCTTCTATTCGGATCATGGCCAGTTCTTCTAATCCCGAAGAACAATCCCTAGGCCCATGGTATACTACCATGCGGTCCCGTTTCGAACAACGGGATTTTGATATTTTGGCTGACAATTTCGAAATCCCCGAGGATTTCGAAGTTCGCCTAGCTGGTCCCGCCGCTCGGCCGCACAGACCACCGCGCGGCGGTTTCTGTGTCTTTCGTGACCAATTTACCGCCGGTCTGCGGTTCCCCGTGCATCCTTTTATAGTAGACGTCTGTAATTATTTTGGCGTGCCGCTCGGAAGTTTAGTACCAAATACCTTCCGTCTCCTCTGCGGTGTTGTCGTTTTGTTCAAGATTCACAACATTCCCCTCCGACCGGAGGTCTTTTTTTATTTCTATTACCCTAAGCAAGCCGAGCCGGGCACCTTTATGTTCCAAGCTCGGCCCGGTCTGGTCTTCTTCAATAAACTACCCACTTCCAATAAACATTGGAAGGACTATTATTTCTACCTCCGCATGCCCAGTCAGCCAAACTTTCCGACCCAGTGGCAGGTCAGTCTACCTCCTACTCCCGAGTTGAAGAAATTCAAGACCCGACCGGATTATCTTCATGTCGCAAATGTACTAGCCGGTCTACGGCTTGACATCAACAAACTTCTTCACGAGGGAGTGATGTACATTTTGATTTGAGTCCTATCTGGACCCCACTTCGACCGGCTTGATAAATTTTGCTTGGGCCTTTGCTTTAATTCTTGTTGATTTCTTCTTCTTTTCATGCAGATGATGACATCGTCATGGACTCGTGATGGCGTTAGAAGAGAAAGCGGTGGAGTGGCGGCCAAGAAATGGGCCGGGTATTGGCTGATGTTCTCACGAAGGAAGGCGGCTCCCAGATAATCCCGGGACCTCTCAGTGACAGTGGCGGTGAGCTACCCCTCAGGAACCAGCGGCCCGGAGGAAGGGTCCGTTCGGGAGGAGAACGACCTTTGCAAAGAGCGCCGGTGGAACTCATTGCGCTCGGCTACCTCATGGTCCAACCCTCCGGCCAAGACGTATTGCCCTAAAGGCAAGGCGCCTGTGCCCGAGACCATTTCGTCCGACCAGACGCCTTCTGACTGGGACGAGCTGACTGCTCCGGTTGAGGCCACTCCGGTCGACACTCTCCCCCCTGCTCGCCGTTCAGTCCAACGTTCGACCATCCATTCGCGATTTTCTGCGCCATCTTCTGACCCCGGTCGGGTGATCCCAGGTCACGGCCGCACAATACGGGTTACTCTTCATCTTCCAACTGAAGAGTTGCTACCAGAAGTTGACCGGCCAACCGTGCCCGAGCACACTATTACTTTGAAAGGGCCCCTCGCCGAAATGTGGGCCGACGCTCGGGCGCGCGCGTAGCAATGATCCCCCTCCGGAACTTAGCCAACAGCCACATGCAAGGGGCTACGGGGGTAAGTTTTTTGTTTTTTTTTTTTTTTATTTTTTTTTTTGAAGTTTTGCCTGAATATTTCCGCTCGGCTTTTAACAACTGCGCCTTCTTGCTTCAGAGATGGGTGGAAGAGATAGCAGTTGCCAGCCGCCTGGCTATGGCGGACGAGGAGATAAGGCAACTACAGGCGGCAGGCGGTCCGAGCGGCTCCCAAGGCCCTTCCTACTCTGAGCTGCAAAAAGAGCAGAAGAAAGCTCAAACTCTGCTGGCGGCTGAGCAGAAGAAAACAGCTGATCAGGCCCATGCCCTAGCCGAGTTCGAGCGACAAGTCAAGTCGCTTGACACAAAGATAACTTTGGCCACCACTCGGAAGAACACAGCCATCTCCGATCTGGAGAAGAAAAACGTGGAGGCCCGGGGCCTGGAGTTGAAGATAAAGGAGCTGACGGAGCAGCTCGACCGGGAGAAGGAAAGTCGCTCGGCCGATGCGGAGAAGATTGAACATCTGAATGAGGCCCTCACAAGCTCCCAGGCGACCTTCAAAGAATACCAGGATGCCGAGCCGAGCTGAGTTGCCGCTCTCCGACAAAGCCACATCCGATCGGCTGAGTTCTCGGAGAAAATTTGCGAGCGGATGTACTCGGCTTTCGACTTGGCCATTACGGCTACTATGACTTATCTGAAGTCGAAGGGCCTTCTTCCGGAGTCCACTAATATTCCAGCCGGCGATCAGGTGGAGCTCCTGAGCAACATTCCGAGGGACCTTTATGACTACATCGAGTAATTCTTGTAATTTCGCCGCTCGGCTGAACATGAATCTTTTTGTACTTAGGCCACACGGCCTAAGGTTTTAATTTTAATGAAATGCTTTCCTTTCGTATACTCTATCTTTTCGCACTGTCCCCTTGCTAATACTTGTGCTGCCCGCTCGTCTACTATCACACCTTTGGCACTCGAGGTGTATTCTTGCAAGTGTTTTCCCCAGCTCTTCGTTCGACCGAATATCATTCTCGAGTCTGAGCGGAACTTAGCGTCGGTCTAACGATATCGGCGGAGAATACGGATAATTGCAGTGTCGACGTTATTCCGCTCGGATTATTTATAGGCGCCGACGCGTCTCTCGATGTTTAACGTCGGAGCTCGACGGCACGGATATTTATAGCCGGACGGCGCGGCTCTCGATCTTTAACGACGGAGCTCGTCGGTTCGTCCGCTCGGATTATTTATAGACGCCGGCTCGTCTCTCGATATTTAACGTCGGAGCTCGACGGCGCGGATATTTATAGCCGGACGGCGCGGCTCTACGGTTTAACGTCTGGGCTAGACGGTATTCCGCTCGGAGGGTTTATAGACACTGACTCGTCTCTCGATATTTAACGTCGGAGCTCGACGGTTCGTCCGCTCAGATTATTTATAGACGCCGGCTCGTCTCTCGATATTTAACGTCGGAGCTCGACGGCGCGGATATTTATAGCGGACGCGGACTCTGTTTAACGTGGGCTAAGCGGTATTCCGCTCGGAGGGTTTATAGGCCGCTCGTCTCTCGATATTTAGCGTCGAACTCGTTCGTCACTCGGATTATTTATAGGCCGGCTCTCTCGATATTTAACGTCGGAGCTCGGCAGCGGATATTATAGCCGACTGCGCGGCTCTGATTTAACGTCTGAGCTAGAGCGGTATTCCGCTCGGAGGGTTTATAGAACGCTGAGTGTTCCACAGCTAACGATGCTTTATACTTCGGCCGAGGACGCCGGCTCTCTCTCGATATTTAACGTCGAGCTCGGCTGCGCGGATATTTAACGGGGGCGCACGGTTTAACGTCTGGGCTAGACGGTATTCCGCTCGGAGGGTTTATAGACGCCGGCTCGTCTCTCGATATTTAACGTCGGAGTTCGACGGCGTGGATATTTATAGCCGGACGGCGCGGCTCTACGGTTTAACGTCTGGGCTAGACGATATTCCGCTCGGAGGGTTTATAGACGTCGGCTCGTCTCGCGATATTTAACGTCGGAGCTCGACGGTTCGTCCGCTCGGATTATTTATAGACGCCGGCTCGTCTCTCGATATTTAACGTCGGAGCTCGACGGCGCGGATATTTATAGCCGGACGGCGCGGCTCTACGGTTTAACGTCTGGGCTAGACGGTATTCCGCTCGGAGGGTTTATAGACGCCGGCTCGTCTCTCGATATTTAACGTCGGAGCTCGACGGTTCGTCCGCTCGGATTATTTATAGACGCCGGCTCGTCTCTCGATATTTAACGTCGGAGCTCGACGGCGCGGATAGTTATAGCCGGACGGCGCGGCTCTACGGTTTAACGTCTGGGCTAGACGGTATTCCGCTCGGAGGGTTTATAGACGCCGGCTCGTCTCTCGATATTTAACGTCGGAGCTCGGCGGTTTTCCGCTCGGAGGGTTTATAGACGCCGGCTCGTCTCTCGATATTTAACGTCGGAGCTCGACGGCGCGGATATTTATAGCCGGACGGCGCGGCTCTACGGTTTAACGTCTGGGCTAGACGGTATTCCGCTCGGAGGGTTTATAGACGCCGGCTCGTCTCTCGATCTTTAACGACGGAGCTCGTCGGTTTTTCAAGGTTAACTCCTTACCAGGCCGAGCGGCCTTGGCCTTCGTATTCGAGTGCTTGGCTCAAATAATCTACCTCCGGCCGAACGATAAGGCTGAGAATGCTCAATGAGTAAGTCGTTCGACGGAGGATGCTCAATGAGTTCATCTTTTTGCTTCCTGCATTACGAGTACATAGGCGACTAGCATATACACCAGAATAAATTACATTCGTGCACCTTTCATCTAGCTCGATAAGGCTGGAGATGATTTGCACTCCACGGTCGATCCAGCTGCCGCCCTTCCTCATCTTCCAAGTAGTAAGCACCCGAACGGAGTTTTTCAATGACCTTGAAGGGACCCGCCCACGGTGCTTCTAGCTTGCCTACGTCGCCGACCGGCTTGACTTTCTTCCAGACTAGATCGCCGACCTGGAATGATCTGGGAATGACGCGCCGGTTGTAGTTTTGCTTCATCCGCTGACGGTATGCCATCAGCCGAACGGATGCCTTGGCTCGCTCCTCGTCAACCAAATCCAGCTCCATGTTCCTTCGCTCGGCGTTGCCTTCATCGTAACATTGGACCCGGACGGACTCGACGCCGACTTCAACCGGAATGACCGCTTCGCCGCCGTACACCAGATGAAAAGGTGTGACGCCCGTTCCTTCCTTAGGAGTCGTTCGTATGGCCCATAAAACGCCGGGCACTTCATCCGGCCAACTTCCTCCCACTTGGTCGAGCCGAGCGCGCAGAATACGGAGAATTTCCCGATTGGCTGCTTGGCCGTTGCTTTGGGGTAAGCCACGGACGTGAAGTGTTGCTCGATGCCGTAGCTTTTGCACCAATCTTCTAGCACCTTCCCATGAATTGCCGCCCATTGTCGAAACCAATCGGCGAGGATACCGAACCTCTGGATGATGTGTTGCGGATGAATTTTTGACCATCCGCTCGGTGATCACGGCTAGTGGTTGGCCTCCACCCACTTGGAAAATAATCGACCGCCACCGGCAAAAATTTCCTCTGCCTGCCATGGAAATGAACCCACGATATCCATTCCCATTGATCGAGCGAACATGAGACGGTTGATGCCTTCATCTCCTCTGCCGGTCGGTGGGAGAAGTTGTGATACGGCATGAAGGCATGTAGATCTTGTCCGGGCGTCTATTTGTAAGGTCGGCGATATCCACTAGCGGGATCTTCTTAGCTAGTGATCGTCCACCGGATGTCCTCCACACGATCCTTGATGTACCTCTTGGAGGATGTAAGTGAGTCCTCCGAGCTACGCATTTCAATAGAGGAGAAAGCCTTCTTATAGAGCTGATCGCGATGGTGTGAAACCGGCCCTCCTCTGGCGGTGAGCTTCATCCCGTCGACCGATGTGGCTCCGGCGAAGGAACTCTATGATGGGTGTCCTCTAGTCGCTTGAAAACGTGAGGTCTTCCATCCGGTCGACGTCGCCACCGGTACTTTTTCAATTGGTTCTTGAATGGCGGCGTGAGCTTGCGAGTTTGGCTAACTCGTTGGTTTGCTTTTCTGCTTGGGGATCTTCGAATAAGAACCTCTCGGAAAGTAGCTTTGAGTTTTCAAAGGCCTCAACGTAGAGTTTAAGCCGAATCTTGTTGATCTCAAGGTGCGAGAAAGTTCTTGGCGACCGTGAATCGAATAGAGAGTCACCGTGGCACCCACATGCCGTCTTGCCTGCAATCCGGCTATGAGGGCCTCATACTACCTTCATTGTTGGTAGCTTTGTAATCCAGTAGGACGGATAGGTGCATCTTTTCTTCTTGAGGTGAGAGCAATATTCCAATCTCACTTCCGAGCCGAGTGGAGGACCCATCCACATATATTCTCCAGCTTCCGCTCGGCCTTTGCACCGGTCACAAAATCAGCCAAGTTGCGCTTTGATCGCCGAGGGGCTGGTATTGGATGTCAAATTCACTTAAGCTCCACTTGATGAGCCGTCCGGACGCTTCTGGATTCAACAGTACTCTTCCTAGTGGACTGTTCGTCCGGACAATAATGGTGTGAGCCAAGAAATACGGTCGAAGTCGCCGAGCGGCTAGAACCAAAGGAAAGGCCAACTTCTCGAGCCCGGTGTAACGAGATTCAGCATCTTTTAAAATGTGGCTTATAAAATACACCGGCTGCTCTTCGCCGCTCGATCTCACCAAGGCTGAGCCGATTGCATGCTCGGTTGAAGACAAGTACATATGAAGTGGCTCGCCTGCAGTCGGCTTGGCTAATACCGGAAGGGAGTTCAGATATGCCTTCAAATCTTCAAACGCCCGGTTGCATTCTTCGTCCCAGTAAAATTTTGTAGCTTTGCGTAAGATCTTGAAAAAAGGAAGGCTCCGGTCGGCGGTTTTGGAGATAAACCTGGACAGAGCGGTTATCCGGCCGGTCAGACGCTGCACCTCCCTTGTATTTCTTGGAGGCGGCATGTCTTGTAGAGCTTTCACCTTGCTGGGATTGGCTTCGATGCCCCGCTCGGTCACTATGTATCCCAAGAAGCGTCCTCCTTTCGCTCCGAACAGGCACTTCTGGGGATTTAGCTTGACTCCGTACCTGCGCAGCGTTTGGAAGGTTTCTTCCATGTCTTTGAAGAGATCGGCCGCTCGGACGGACTTAATGAGAATGTCGTCCACATAAACTTCTAGATTCCGCCCGATCTGCTCTTTGAACACTTTATTCATCAACCGCTGATATGTGGCTCCCACATTCTTCAGTCCGAACGGCATCACATTATAGCAATAAGTGCCATCGGCCGTCACGAAGCTGACTTTTTCTTGATCTTCGCGGGCGAGCGGCACTTGGTGATAACCCTGGTAAGCGTCGAGCATACAGATCAATTCACATCCGGCCGTAGACTCCACCAGCTGATCTATCCGGGGCAGAGGATAAAAATATTTTGGGCAGGCTTTGTTGCGGTCCCGAAAATCTATGCATACTCTCCACTTGTCGCCCGACTTGGAGACCAGTACTACATTAGCCAACCAGCTAGGGAATTGGACCTCGCGTATATGCCCGGCTTCCAGCAACTTTTCTACCTCCGCACGGATGATGGCATTCTGCTCGGCGCTGAAATCTCTTTTTCTCTGCTTCACCGGACGGGCGTCTGGTCGGACATGTAACTCGTGCTGCGCTATGCTCGGCGAAATGCCAGGCAGCCCAAGTGTTGACCAGACGAAGACATCATGATTTCTTCTGAGGCATTGGATCAGCCCCTCTTTCTGCTCCTCCTCCAGATCGGACGCAATAAAGGTGGTGGCCTCCGATCGGATTGGATGAATATGCACTTCCTCTTTTTCCTCATAAATTAAAGCGGGCGGCTTTTCGGTGATGGCATTTACCTCGATTCGGGGCGCCTTCCGAGCGGAGTTAGATTCTACTCGGACCATCTCGATGTAGCATCGCCGAGCTGCTAACTGATCTCCCCGTACTTCTCCCACTTTGCCTTCGACGGAGAACTTGATCTTCTGATGGAAAGTTGAGACGACCGCTCGGAATTGGCTGAGCGCCGGTCGTCCCAAAATTACGTTGTAGGACGAGGGAGAGTCGACCACCACGAAGTTTGTTGTCCTTGTCCTCTGGCTCCTCTCCGGTGAGGTAGCCGGTTGTCCGAACCATTTGAACCGTTGCAGTAAACCCGTGGGCGGGGTCGTCATGGGCACAACTCGGCATCAATTTGCGGTGATCGAACGCCTTCTTGAACATGATGTTGACCGAGCTCCTGTGTCAACGAATATGCGATGAATAGTGTAATTTGCTATTACCGCTTTAATGAGCAGAGCGTCGTCGTGGGCACTTCAACTCCTTCTAAGTCCCGGGCCCAAAGTAATCTCCGTCCACTCGCTCGCTCGGATCCAACCGCATGGATTTGGAGTTGCCGAGCTGCCTTTCTGGCTCGGTTGGAGTCTCCTCCGGTTGGCCCACCAACAATAACATTGATCTCGCCTCGGGAAGTATTGCCTCTGTTTTCCTCTTCCCGAGCGGACGGTCGGGACCGTTCTCTGGACGCTCGGCGATTCTCCTGCCTTGGAGAACGATGTCGATCGGGCGTATGTTGATGTCGCCTCTCGGTGCGGGTCCGGTCGGCTTCATGGGTCCTTTGCCTCTTGTCGATGGAAGGAGACCGTCGTTTGGCCTTCCTAGGAACGGGATTAGCCACGAAGGGAAGACTTCGACAATCCCTTGTGTTGTGCGTATCCGTCCGGTGGAAGGAGCAGAACATAGGGGTCCATTTCTTCTTTCGCTTGCTCTGAGCGGCAGCTACTTCTTGCACTTGGGCCCTCACACGAGGGGAGCGGATTGCTTCGGCCCTCGGTCCTCTCGGCGGCTGATGAGCGGCGGAGGGTTTCCGTTCGGCTGCAGGAGCTCGCTCGGTTGGTGTTTCTTTTCTCCTGGCCGCTTGCGCTTCCTCCACGTTGATGTATTCATTGGCTCGGTGTAGCATGTGATCATAATCTCGGGGTGGTTTCCGAATGAGTGATCGGAAAAAATCGCCATCCACCAGGCCTTGCGTGAAGGCGTTCATCATCGTCTCCGAGGTGGCCGTTGGAATATCCATTGTCACCTTGTTGAACCGCTGGATGTAAGCTCGGAGCGATTCTCTTGGCTCTTGCTTGATGGCGAACAAGCTGACGCTTGTCTTTTGATAACGCCGACTGCTGGCGAAGTGGTGGAGGAAGGCCGTTCGGAAGTCCTTGAAGCTTGTGATGGATCCGTCTGGTAGCCTCCGAAACCACCGTTGAGCCGATCCCGAGAGAGTGGTAAGAAAGACTCGGCACTTTACTCCATCGGTGTATTGATGGAGCGTGGCTGTGTTATCAAACTTACCCAGATGATCATCCGGGTTCGTTGTTCCATTGTACTCGCCGATCGTCGGAGGCACGTAGTGCTTGGGCAAAGGGTCTCGTAGAATAGCCTCCGAAAATTGACGATTGATCCGCTCGGGAGATGAATCCGCCCGGGGAGCTTTCCCCTTTCTGTCATCTCGTCTGGGCATCTCGTCTGAAGAAGATCCTCTATCTCTTCGAGCTGGTACGGCTTCAGGGGTGTGAAATAAGGCCCGATGAAATGCGAAGGTGGCTTGAGGTGCTTCCGCTCGGCCACCCGACGCAGATGTGGCTTGTTGCTCCGGCCGCTCGGCTTCTGCTTTCTGTTTTTGCTCCACAAGTTTGGCGGCCCTCATTTCGACCAGAGCGTCGAGTTCTTCCCTCGAAAGCGTCACCGTGTGTTGTCGTCCAGCCTCGTCCATTGTTCTCGTTCGGACGCAGGTGCGTTCCCACAGACGGCGCCAATTTGATCCTGTCCGAACCAGAAGTCAACAGACGCTGGGCACGTGCCGCTCTTCGATTCGCTGATGTAGATCTCCAACTGGTGGCGCGATGCTCCGGCGAACCTGCACTGAAGTCGAGCCGGGAAGGGGGTTCCCGGCGGCGACCCTCCGACGCTCAAGTCAGGTAAACAACGATGAAAAAGGTGGCTCCCGAAGTCTCAGAATACCTAGCAAAATCTTACCTCCGGCGAAGTCTGAGGCTCTTTATATAGAGCTGTGAAGGGTTTGGGCACGTGTACCAAGGTGCACACGTGTCCTCTGTCCTTTCCTAGGTATGCGGCTGTCAGAAAGCTTACCTGACCCATATCGCTACAGTCGAAGCATGCCCTCGATAGGACAGCACAATTTCCTGTCACAAGATCTGGAGCATGGCACACACGTGAAACCTACCGGTTGTCAGAGAAAGAAGTCCCCTGTCCTTTTCCCTTGCTCCAAACTTGTTGTCCGGGCGGACAGCTCCCTTAACATCCGGCCGGACATCCGTAGTGGTTTACTTGTGCTTTGTGGAGACTAATAAACAGGGGTGCTTTATGACCTTGGTCGGTCAAAAGGTCAGCTCGGTCCATGACCTTTTCAACTGAGCGTCGGAACCCCGATTTGACAGGGTGCCTTCCAACCATAAGTGCAAGCCGGTCGGACCCATCCGGGTATTCGATTCCATCGGCCGGCTGGCCTTCCGGTCGAACCGGCCGTAGACGGCCGTCCGTCCGGTCGGACAACACTCTTCCCGGATGGGCGGCTGCTCTGGTGACTTCCACTTGGCGTTGACTTTGCAACAAAAAGGGGGGGCCCCGCTCTTACTACCGGATCACTATACTTATAAAAATCTGCTTATTAAAGTCTGCATACTATACTTAACAAATCTGAAATCTTTAGGCATGCTACAGCAGAAATAAATCAAAGAAAGAAAGATCTGCATTCTTTAAAAGGAAAACTGCATACACTTAGAGGGTAGCTGCTCATGCTTGTTAAAGTAGCGAAGAAACTAAAACTGCAATGATAATAAACAGGGCTTATCATGTTTGTTAAATAGCAAAGAAAACTAATACTATGTACTTTGATTAAAGGTTGTTCGTGCCCTCTAAATAGCACAAAAAGGTCTAAATAGAAAATGCTAAACATAGGGCTGTTCGTGCCCATTAATGGCACAAAAAGATCTAAACTTGTATGCTAAATATAAGGGCTGCTCATATTAAATCTGCAAAAGATCTAAAACTGGTATACAATTTGTGGCCGGTTCTTGCTTATGGAGATACAAAAGAAATCTGGACTGCAACTTGAATTAAAACTGTTCATGCTCAGAATTAACGCTGATCTAAATCTAATCCGGATTTGGCACTAATCTAAAACTGCTTACTAAATAAATAAAAGATCTAAAACTGATCTAACTTGCTATAGGCTTATAAAACCCAAGTCGAAGTTAAACATGAACTTAAAATTCATTTAAGTTAATCACAACCTATTTTGAAGTGTGTCCGCATCTCAATCTGAGAATGAAGCTACAAGATGGCATCTAAACATTTGCATATTCATTTCCATAAGATACAGAACTATATATATAACTACATATATATATGTAACTATTTCTTGTTATTTAATTCAATCTAGATGCTCAATTAAACTAAACCATTTCTTGATCCTTCTTTGAAACCCACAGCAGCAACACCAAAATCGCAAGAACCAAAAGGAAACCAGCCGAACAACAGGAAGGCACAGAAATACCAAATCATAGCTCATTCGCAAATCAAGACTCGCGGAACTACTCCTACTGCAGGTGAGAAGCAACTCACCTTGGTTTGCTTGGACTTACAACCAAGAAAGAGATCTAGGATTCGGATGAAGTGAAGGTCTCGGCGATCCCTTCCTATCCGTGTGTTCTCCTTGACGAGGAGACCACGAATCCGTGAACAACTCCCGGAAAGAAGTCCTCGCCGGCCGCCGGAGACGGAGCCCTAGAAGGTGCTGCGTTTTCGCCCGAGCAGGAGTCGGCGCCGTCGCGTGAGAAGAGAAGAGAAGAAAGTTAGGTCACGGGAAATCAAGCCCTAAGTTCTCCCTTTATAACCCCAATATTTCTATTATCAACTATCGTTTGAATTATTTCCGTTCTTTCCTTAATTAACAAAACTCGCTGGCACAGCTGTCAACCGGCTTTTAACCAAAGCCACAGATCGCAGCTTCGATCCCTCAGCCACGCCCTTTATTTTTGAATTTCTTTTAAATGTTCCAACTACTGTATATATACATTTCGTTCCATATATATTCACAAAAGACCCGCGGCTCACTTGGTTGCCTCGCTTCGTTTAAGGCTTATGACTTGTCCGAGGTCTATGGGTCGAATCTCGGCATACACAATTTTTTGTCTAAACTTCTTTCGTTTTGTAAAAATACCAAACGACCTCCCAAAATTACGTAAAAATACTCTAAAAATTTCTAAAAATCTCTAGAATATTTTAAAGGTATTTCTAAATATTTTTGAGGACATTTAGAACTTGAAATAGGGAAAATTTGGTGGTTACAATCCCCCATACCTTATAAAAAGTTCGTCCTCGAACTTAGAACAATTCTGGATACTTCTGTCTCATACTGTCCTCACACTCCCAAGTGACTTCCTCGTGCTTCTGGTTCTGCCAGATGACCTTCACTAGTGGTACTTCTTTGTTTCTTAGTCTCTTGACTGCTCTATCCACTATCTGTGTAGGTCTGCTATCATAACTAAGATCCTCTTGGATCTGCACTGTCTGAGGCTGAATCACTTGGCTAGGGTCGTGAATACGCTTCTTTAGCATAGAGACATGAAATACATTGTGTATTGCTGACATGTCTTGTGGTAAATCCAGCTTATAAGCTACTTTCCCAATCCTCTCTATGGTCAGGTAAGGTCCTTCGTAGCGAGGACTTAATTTGCCCTTCTTGCCAAATCTCATCACTCCCTTCATAGGAGCGACTTTGAGAAAAACTGAATCCCCTACTTGGAACTCAAGTGGCCTACGGCGTGTGCCAGCATAACTTTTCTGCCTACTCTGGGCAGTCTCAATCTTCTGTCTGATCTTCTGGATAGCCTGAGTGGTCTCATCTATCATCTCAGTCTAAATGCCCAGCTCTACTTCCATTTCTTTTCTTTCACTCGCTTCTTGCCAGCAAATAGGTGATCTGCACTTCCTGTCATACAGTGCCTCGTAAGGTGCCATCTTGATAGTGGCCTGATAACTATTGTTGTAGACAAATTCAGCTAAGCACAGATACTTGCACCAACTTCCCTTGAAATCTAGTACACAAACCCTGAGCATATCTTCTAAGATCTGATTTACTCGCTCTATCTGTCCATCAGTCTGAGGATGGAAGGCTGTGCTGAACTTGAGTTTGGTGCCTAGTGTCTTATGAACACACTCCCAAAGGTGAGAGGTGAAACGTCCATCTCTATCAGAAACAATAGATTTCGGAACTCCATGAAGTCTGATCACTTCCTTAACGTATATTTGTGTCAACTGCTCTATAGAGTGGGACACCTTGATGGCTAGAAAATGGGCAGACTTAGTCGATCTGTCCACTACTACCCATATTGCGTCATATCCATTCATAGTTCTTGGAAGACCTTTTATGAAGTCCATGGATATGTCTTCCCACTTCCACTCTGGTATTGGAAGAGGTTGTAACATTCCTCCTGGTCTCTGGTGCTCTGCTTTGACTCTCTGGCATGTCAGGCAGGCACTGACATATTTCGCAACATCTCTTTTGAGTCCAGACCACCAGAACCTCTGTTCATTAAGTCCATGAAGACCGCTGGTGCATTAGTCACACCAAAAGGCATGACTATAAACTCGTAGTGTCCGTATCTGGTCCTGAAAACTGTTCTGGGTATATCAATTCCTTTCACTTCCAACTGATGGTACCCAGAGCGCAGGTCTATCTTTGAAAATACTGTTACTTTGCTTAGCGCTCTAAAATCTATGCACATCCGCATAGATCCGTCTTTCTCCTTAACGAACAACTCTGGAGCTCCCCGAGGTGAATGACTAGGGCGGATGAAACCCTTGTCAAGTAGCTCCTGATATTGTTCTTGTAACTCTTTTAGGTCTGCTAGAGACATTCGGTACGAAGCTTTTAAAATTGGACCGGTACCAGGAACCAATTCAATTTCAAACTCCACTTCTCTGTTGGGAGGTAGTCCAGGTAGCTCTTCTGGAAATACCTTTGGATACTCACAGACTATCCGAACATCTTCCTGCTTGGGTCTTTCTTGTTATCTTTGTCCTTCTAATTCTGATTACTTGACTGGGGTGTCTGTTTCCCCACTGTCTTGTCTTCTATCTTGACTGGCTTGTGTTGCGTTTGTTGAGCCTTGTTGCTGTTCAGATAGTGCTCACTAATGCCCTGCTGACCAGCTCTTCACCAATCTATGGTCGGTGAGTTTCACTACTCACATTAGGTGTTATTTCTGGTCTCAGCATTAGGAGCATCAGTCTGACTCGTTCTTTCACTGTACTTACTAACTCTAGGCAAAGGTGAGCTAGCCTGTTAAATCTTTTAACCGCTTCTTCTACTGGCAGGTCACCTTGTTTGAATTCCATAAGCTCCTCATACTGTTTATTGGTGATCCGTTGACGGAAGACTTCTTCGTAAAACTCTATCTCGAAATCAACCCAGCTCATCTGGTTGACTGCTCTCTTACTCTTAACTCGCTCCCACCACATACGAGCATCTCCAGATAGGCAGAAAGAGGCACACTTGACCTTCTCGACTTCTAGCCAGTCAAGAAGCTTCATGGTGCTCTCCAGTGTCTTGAACCAAGCCTGGCATCCCAGGGCTCAGTCGTGCCTGAGAAGCTTTCTGGTTTCAGTTTCAGCCACTGGATGAGGTATGCTTCTTGTCTTCTAGGTGTTGTGGCGACTTCCAAGGCAACTGATGGGACTTCAGTCACCACTGGGGTCTCCACAGAAATGGTTGGGGGAGTGGGAGGAGCTGACCGATTGGCCATTAGATTGGCAATCACTTGTTGCTGCTTGCTACTTGTCTCGAAGTTGAGCAACAACTGCAGAGAGAATAGGCCAGTTTCTGGGCTCTTCGTTCTCTGAACTCGGTCCTCAGTACGAACGGTACGGGGACGTCCTCTTCTTGCCATCAAGTCAGGCAGAGGAAAAGAAAACTTAAAATTATCACTATACTTTCTAGATATATCTTACTTATACATGATTCTTGACTTTCAACACCTATGAGTAGGTACTTCTAAACATTTCTCTATCCTTTCTAAACATACATATTTGTATATGAAGAAAGAAAACAGCAAAAACTCTTATATTACTTAAGCACTTATAAGCAATCACTCTATACTGCAAATAATAATAAAGGAAAGCAATAAAGAAAGAACTTAAATACTTTCTTACTTGAAGACGACAAGGATGATGCTAATGTGTGTGTGATGCTGGAGAATGGAAACTGCTCTGATACCAACTGTAACGACCACCCTTCTTACTACTACTACTATTCTCTAAGAGTGACCGTTACTTAACTACTAACTCTACTTAACCGGTATAATTAAAAATCTCTAGGAAAACCCTACCGAAAAATTTCGGCAGAGTCTCCCTTGTACCGGTGACCATTTTCCATAATACAAACAAACTATACTCAGCCACAGGCGGCTGGAACATATATCTTCACAATCACGAAGTATAATATCACAAATAAAGGAAGGAAACTACCCTAATAATAGCAAACAACAATATCACTCCATCAATAGAACCCAACTACAAATGCGGAATAAACTTAATTACAATCTTGACTCATAATAGCATTTAAAGAAAACTAAAGAACTCTAAACAGAAAAGTCTTAACAATTCCTTAGCAAACTCTTGATCTCCCCATAGTCCAGCCATCACACACCTTCATCACCATCACCTTGTCGCCTTCCTTGCTAAATCTTTTCCTTTCCTTTATCTGCAGTAGGAGGAAGTGCAGTCTATAAGCATAAAGCTTAGTGAGCGCTATCTACTCACAAAAACTCGATATGCATGTATGTAAATAAAAACATGTTAAAACTGAATGCTAACATGTAAAGCTACTCATGCTCATAAATAGCAAAGGAATCATACTATCTGAAATACTAAACATGTATAGCTAATCATGCTCATAATCCAATGAAGGAATCATACTAACTGAAATACTAACATGTATAGCTAATCATGCTCATAATCCAATAAAGGAATCATACTAACCGAAATACTAAACATGTATAGCTAATCATGCTCATAAACCAATAAAACTATAACTGCATGCTGAGAGCAAATAAAGCTAAACATGCTGAATAATCTAATAGCAAGAAACAAATAAAACTACTACTGCATGCTTCAAATAACAAGAAACTAAACTTTCTAATTCTAAACATATTTGAAGCTTGTTTCATTTGTTTCAAAACTTATACTTTAATACTTCAAAATAATAATAAACTTCTTTTGGGCCCGGCATTGTACCACTTTGCGCGCATTCTTAATAAGAATCGAGGTAGCTAATCCCGAAACTACTAAGATACTTCTAGGCCTTGTGCCTAGGGGCATCTTGGAGCCCATCCCTTGGACCTTGTGTCCGGTACATGCCCTTTAAAAGTAAAATACTTATTATCTTAATTACTTCTTCTTTAAATGCCTTGGCATTTTAATAAGCACCTTGTGTGCCAAAAATCCCTAAAGTCTTGACTTTGGGATCTACTTAAGGCCTTGGCCTTTTTCTTTCTTTTCTTTATCTTTCTTATACTTGTTAATACTTCTAACAGAATACTTCTTTAAAGAGAAACTGAAATGTTTAAGCAAATTCTATCTTTGAAATGCTTAAACCAAAAAAACATGTCTAATATGCTAATAAAATTCTGCATATTAAGCTTAATAAAAATCTGTCCTAAAATTGAAGTTCTGCATGCAATACTTATCAAAATCTGCAAGCAATACTTATGAAAATCTGCTTATTAAAAATCTGCATACTATACTTATAAAAATCTGCATGCTATACTTATAAAAATCTGCTTATTAAAGTCTGCATACTATACTTAACAAATCTGAAATCTTTAGGCATGCTACAGCAGAAATAAATCAAAGAAAGAAAGATCTGCATTCTTTAAAAGGAAAACTACATACACTTAGAGGGTAGCTGTTCATGTTTGTTAAAGTAGCGAAGAAACTAAAACTGCAATGCTAATAAATAGGGCTTATCATGTTTGTTAAATAGCAAAGAAAACTAATACTATGTACTTAGATTAAAGGCTGTTCGTGCCCTCTAAATAGCACAAAAAGATCTAAATAGAAAATGCTAAACATAGGGCTGTTCGTGCCCATTAATGGCACAAAAAGATCTAAACTTGTATGCTAAATATAAGGGCTGCTCATATTAAATCTGCAAAAGATCTAAAACTGGTATACAATTTGTGGTCGGTTCTTGCTTATGGAGATACAAAAGAAATCTGGACTGCAACTTGAATTAAAACTGTTCATGCTCAGAATTAACGCTGATCTAAATCTGATCCGGATTTGGCACTAATCTAAAACTGCTTACTAAATAAATAAAAGATCTAAAACTGATCTAACTTGCTATAGGCTTATAAAACCCAAGTCGAAGTTAAACATGAACTTAAAATTCATTTAAGTTAATCACAACCTATTTTGAAGTGTGTCCGCATCTCAATCTGAGAATGAAGCTACAAGATGGCATCTAAACATTTGCAGATTCATTTCCATAAGATACAGAACTATATATATAACTACATATATATATGTAACTATTTCTTGTTATTTAATTCAATCTAGATGCTCAATTAAACTAAACCATTTCTTGATCCTTCTTTGAAACCCACAGCAGCAACACCAAAATCGCAAGAACCAAAAGGAAACCAACCGAACAACAGGAAGGCACAGAAATACCAAATCATAGCTCATTCGCAAATCAAGACTCGCGGAACTACTCCTACTGCAGGTGAGAAGCAACTCACCTTGGTTTGCTTGGACTTACAACCAAGAAAGAGATCTAGGGTTCGGATGAGATGAAGGTCTCGGCGATCCCTTCCTATCCGTGTGTTCTCCTTGACGAGGAGACCACGAATCCGTGAACAACTCCCGGAAAGAAGTCCTCGCCGGCCGCAGGAGACGGAACCCTAGAAGGTGCTGCGTTTTCGCCTGAGCAGGAGTCGGCGCCGTCGCGTGAGAAGAGAAGAGAAGAAAGTTAGGTCACGGGAAATCAAGCCCTAAGTTCTCCCTTTATAACCCCAATATTTCTATTATCAACTATCCTTTGAATTATTTCCGTTCTTTCCTTAATTAACAAAACTCGCTGGCACAGCTGTCAACCGGCTTTTAACCGAAGCCACAGATCGCAGCTTCGATCCCTCAGCCACGCCCTTTATTTTTGAATTTCTTTTAAATGTTCCAACTACTGTATATATACATTTCGTTCCATATATATTCACAAAAGACCCGCGGCTCACTTGGTTGCCTCGCTTCGTTTAAGGCTTATGACTTGTTTGAGGTCTATGGGTCGAATCTCGGCTTACACAATTTTTTGTCTAAACTTCTTTCGTTTTGTAAAAATACCAAACGACCTCCAAAAATTGCGTAAAAATACTCTAAAAATTTCTAAAAATCTCTAGAATATTTTAAAGATATTTCTAAATATTTTTGAGGACATTTAGAACTCGAAATAGGGAAAATTGGGTCGTTACATGCTGCCTGAAGTTCTGTCAGTAGTTCTGCCAATGAATATACCCTTTTGTTCATATTGTAATTCAGGCGGAATTGATCAAAACATCTAGGTAGTGTTTGGAGGATCATATCGATCTGGGTTTCCCCATCAATTTCTCCTCCAAGGATCTGTATTTCGTTCAGATAAGCCATCATCTTTAGGATATGATCCCTTACAGGAGTACCCTCTTGCATGGTGGCTGTCATTATCTTTCTCATGGCTTCTTTCCTAGAAGCCCGATCCTGATGACCAAAGAGTTCCTTGAGATAGTTCATAATATCATAGGCTGTTGGTAAATCTTGATGCTGATGTTGCAATACATTTGACATTGAAGCCAAAATGTAACACCGCGTTATCTCATCTGCTTTTACTCATTTCCTATGATATTCAATCTCCTCTTGGGTAGATTCCCCAGTGAGTGCATTAGGACAAGGCTCAGTCAGTACAAACTTACAGCTTTCAGCAGTAAGAACAATGTCTAGGTTCCTTTTCCAATCTATGTAGTTAAGTCCAGTAAGTCTATTCTGTTGTAGTATGATGGATAGTGGGTTGAAAGTCATCCTAAGAATCACAAATAACTTTTGGTCAGAACTCTAAATTTAGAATAATATTGATTCCTCAAACAATACTATTTTAAATTAACCAACACCTCAAAACACCGCGAATATTGTATGCCACGATAGTGTGGACGTATACAAATTCAACATTTGTAAAAGGAGAGTTTTAACCCATTAATTTTATTATCTTGTCAACCTAACTTTTTGACAAATAAAATTAATAGTTGGTATTCTTTGGTCACACAAATAACAGCAGTGACTCCGATGGAGAGGATACTATTAAATGTGGCTAAGTGTATACCATTACTTGACACTAAGTCCATTAATAAGATTGTGCCCCTTCCGATGGGGAAGATCACACGCTCTTAATTAATTTCCTATAGTCATCCTAAATGGAAGTTTGTTCTAGTGATCCACAAACAAGCTCATCCGATATGGAGGAAGGCACTCAGAGCCAACGCGCAAGCTTGTTTGCATCACTTACAAACCAGTAATGGAGACCGTGGAATTTATTTAAAATTCCTCTCCCACTTAATTATTTATAAATGAGGAATTTTAACTATGCTAGCCTACTGGACATGTATAATAACATGCACACACAACACAATATAAAAGCAATAAATGAAAAACTATTTTTCAACTATTATGGCTTTTATCTATTGTTGTCTTCCATGTGTTGTCATCCCAAGCTGCTGCCATATTTGGCCACCGCCACCGGGTCTAGCTATCGCATCCATCTTGCTCCTTGTTCCGCTGCGCCTCTGGTCCTCAGAAGGTTCCACGCCTTGCAAGATTCGATCCGCGACATAAATAGAATTTTACATTTTTCGATCCTATATTCCTCGAAGGAATGTACATGTAAACTAGATCAAACATAAAATAAAAATTTACATTCATCGATCCTATATTCCATACATGTAACTAGATTAAAAATAAAATCCTAATTAAAAACTAAATACAGCTCCTACTGTATTTTATAATACAATCATGCACACACATATAATTGCCCTTGACATGTCCAAGGGTCCAATCACACACATAAAGAAAACTATAAGCCATAATAGTTGGATCCTGCATCTACAAAGTTAGCACATCCTACTATTATCCTGCCTAAATTATGTATGACATGTGCATAATTAAACTAATACCAAATACACAGAGGTAAAATCCTAGCTCTGATACCAATTGTTGGTTGCTACTCGGAAAACCTAGAGGTTCCACTGTACAAAAATTTTGTACAAAGGTCTGAACCTTTTCCTAGCTACCATGTGTTCTTTTAAATTAAATTTTGGATCGCCTGCGGAACTTAACACGTTTGATCCAAAACTTAATCTATTTGTTCTTTTAGGTTTAGACTTGGATCTCCTGCGAAACTTAACACGTTCGATCCAAATCACCTTAAGTTATTAATTCCATTAAATATTAATTTCCATAATTGGTTCCCAGTACTGACGTGGCGAGGCACATGACCTTCTTGGATATGAGAGCAACCACCACCGACTAGACAAAACCTTTTATGGAAAGCTAATATTTAATTTCCTAAAATAACTTTAGGTTAACCGAAAGGAACAATC
This sequence comes from Zingiber officinale, assembly GCF_018446385.1. Lineage (NCBI taxonomy): Eukaryota > Viridiplantae > Streptophyta > Magnoliopsida > Zingiberales > Zingiberaceae > Zingiber > Zingiber officinale. Next base: position 136,719,918 of record NC_055993.1, read on the forward strand.
AAATCACAAGGAAAAGAAAAAAACAAAAGAACATAACATCGAAAAACATATTCGAAATACTAGAATCGTAAGCCTCTTGTATTTGGTATTATTTCCATAAATAACTAGTATGATGCGGAAAGGGAAAAATTACTAGTTATACCTTCTAGAAAGACCTCTTGATCTTCTACCGTATTCCTCTTCTAACCTCGGACGTTGTGTGGGCAACGATCTTCCGAGATGAGAAACCACCAATGAACCTTCTTCTCCTCCTAGCTAGGTTCGGCCAACACAAGAGAGCTTCACCAAGGAAGAAGAAAAACATCAACCAAGCTCCAAGGGATGCAAGCTTTCTCTCCTTTTTCTTCTTCTTCTCCAAGTAGTATCCGGCCACCACAAGAGCTCCAAGCAAGAGGGATGTTTCGGCCACCACAAAGAGGAAGAGAGGGAGAGGATGTTGGCCGGCCACACCAAGGAATAAGAGAAGGAGGAAAATAATAGAGGTTGTACACTTGAAGGCACCCCAACCCCCTCTTTTATATTCCTTAGCCTTGGTAAATTAGAAAATTTAATTACAATAAAATTTCCTTAATTTTCCTTGACATGAATTAATTGAGAAAAATAAAATAAAATTTCCCAATCAACCTTGTGATGGCCGACCACAATCAAAAGAGCAAATTAGGAGAGTTTCAATCAACAAATTAAAACTTCCTAATTTGTTTCCGGAAATTTTAAAAATAAAATTTCTCTTCAAAAATCCATTCATGATTGATAAAAATAAATTTCTATAATTTTAATTTTTTAACATGTGAATAATTTTCAAAGAGAAAATAAAATATCTTTCCAATCTACAAATAAGGAAAGAGATCTAATCTCTTTCTTTAATCTTTTGTAGATCCTTTTTAAAGGAGATATTTTAAATTTAATTCTCTTTAATAAATTATATCTTCCACATAATAAAAATTAAAATTAAAATTCTTTTTAATTTAATTATGGCCTGCCCCTCTAGCTTGGGTTCAAGCTAGGGCCGGCCACCCTAAACCATGCTTAGGCCGGCCCTAGCTTGATTCCAAGCTAGCTTGGCCGGCCCCCTTTAGGTGGGTATAGAAGGTGGGTATAGGTGGGTATAGTACTCTATAAATAAGAGGCTACGATAGGGACCGAGAGGAGGAATTGGTTTTGGTCTCCCGATAAAATTAAGCATCCCGTGTTCGCCCCGAACACACAACTTAATTTTATCAATAATAATTCATTCCACTAGAGAACTATTATTGAACTACCGCACCAATCCCAAATTACATTTTTGGGCTCCTTCTTATTATGAGTGTGTTAGTCTCCCTGTGTTTAAGATATCGAATGTCCACTAATTAAGTGAGTTATTGACAACTCATTTAATTAATATCTTAGTCCAAGAGTAGTACCACTCAACCTTATCGTCATGTCGGACTAAGTCCACCTGCAGGGTTTAACATGACAATCCTTATGAGCTCCTCTTGGGGACATTATCAACCTAGTATCTCTAGGACACAGTTTCCTTCTATAATCAACAACACACACTATAAGTGATATCATTTCCCAATTTATCGAGCTTATTGATTCATCGAACTAAATCTCACCCATTGATAAATTAAAGAAATAAATATCAAATATATATGCTTGTTATTATATTAGGATTAAGAGCACACACTTCCATAATAACTGAGATCTTTGTTCCTTTATAAAGTCAGTATAAAAGAAACGACCTCAAATGGTCCTACTCAATACACTCTGAGTGTACTAGTGTAATTATATAGTCAAGATAAACTAATACCTAATTACACTACGACCTTCTAATGGTTTGTTCCTTTCCATTTTGGTCGTGAGCTACTTTTATAATTTATAAGGTACTGATAACATCATCTTCTGTATGTGACACCACATACTATGTTATCTACAATATAAATTAATTGAACAACTACAAACAAATATAGATAATTTGACCAAATGTGATTCTTTATTCAAAACAAATGTTTACAAAAGCTTAGGCTTTTAGTATACATTCTAACAGACCGGAGCCTGCCTTTTTCAGAATTCTGCGAAAAGCTACCAAGTTCCAATGGGATGAGGATTGCGATCGGACATTTGAAGAGCTGAAGGCATATTTGAATTCCTACCGGTGTTAGCCAAACCGGCTGTAGGTGAGCCGCTCTGTATTTATTTATCTTCAACTGAGCATGCCGTGGGCTCGGCATTGGTACGGTCGAGCGGCGAAGAACAACCTGTATACTTCTTAAGCCATATTTTAAAAGATGTTGAATCTCGCTACACCGGACTCGAGAAGCTGGCTTTGGCTTTGGTCCTAGCCGCTCAGAGACTTCGTCCTTATTTCCTGGCGCACACAATCATCGTCAGGACCAATAGTCCATTGGGAAGAGTGCTGCTGAACCCAGAAGCGTCCGGACGGCTCATCAAGTGGACAACGGAGTTGAGTGAATTTGACATTCAATATCAACCCCGGTCGGCAATCAAGGCCCAATCCTTAGCGGATTTCGTGACGGAGGTACAAAATCCCGAGCCCGAAGCTTTGTGGAAAGTGTTTGTGGACGGATAGCCCACTCAGCGAGGGAGTGGGATTGGTATCTTGTTGATTTCCCCCCAAGGCGAGCGGATGCACCTTTCTGTCCGGCTGGACTACCGGGCGATGAATAATGAAGCGGAATACGAGACCCTTATAGCCTGCTTGCAGGCCGCCCGACATGTGGGAGCCGGTCAGGTAACAATATATTCAGACTCCCAACTCGCCGCTCAGCAACTCTTTGGGTCCTTCGAAATAAATAACGCGAGGCTGAAGCTTTATGCCGAGGCCTTCGAAAGGCTTAAGCACCACTTCAGGGAAGTCATCATCCAGAAGATACCCCGAGCGGAAAACCAGTCGGCAGATGAGTTAGCTAAGCTCGCGAGTTCAATATCACCGATCGTCATCCAAAAACCCATAGAGCAGGTATCCTTGGTGGCGCATATCGACCGAATGGAGGGTCTCACCTTCTCGAGCGACTGGAGGACACCGATAATGGAATTCTTGAGCTCGGGGACCACACCGTCCGATCGGGAGGAAGCCCATTTGTTAAGGAGGAGAGCCGGCCGGTTCACACTCGTGGGAGGTCAACTCTACAAAAAGGCTTTCTCCCGTCCGCTCCTGAGATGTGTGAGCTTGGAAGACGTGGAATATATCCTCCAGGAAGTGCACCAAGGATCATGCGGTGGACATTCGGGCGGGCGATCACTAGCTAGGAAAGTCCTGCTGGCCGGGTTCTTCTGACCAACCCTGCAAGAAGACGCCGCTCAGACGGTCGCAACATGTATTTCTTGTCAGAAGTTTCATTGCTTCTCTCATCACCCGGCGGAGGAAATGAAAGCGTCTACGGTATCCTGCCCGTTCGACCAATGGGGTATGGATATTGTAGGTCCCTTCCCCATGGCGACCGGGCAGCGGAGATTCCTGCTAGTGGCAGTCGACTACTTCTCCAACTGGGTCGAGGCCGAACCACTTGCGAAGATAACCGAGCAGATGGTCAAGAATTCATATGGCAACACATCCTCTGCCGGTTCGGCATTCCGCGTCGACTCATTTCCGATAACGGATGGAAGTTCGTGGGAAAGCAGCTCGGAAAGTAGTGCGAGGGCTACGACATCGAGCAGCACTTCACGTCCGTGGCGTACCCCCAAAGCAATGGTCAAGCCGAAGTAGCCAACCGGGAGATCCTTCGCATTCTTCGGGCTCGACTCGACCATATGGGAGGAAGCTGGGTGGACGAGCTGTCAGGCGTCCTATGGGCCATCCGCACGACCCCTAAAGAGGGAACAGGAGTAACACCGTTCCACTTAGTATATGGGGGTGAAGCGGTTGTCCCCGTGGAAGTCGACGTGGAGTCCGTTCGAATACAGAACTACGACGAGGGCAACGCTGAGCGAAGGCAGCTGGAATTGGACCTGATCGACGAGGAGCGAGCCAAAGCCAACGTCCGACTGATGGCATACAGGCAAAGGATGAAGCAGAACTACAACCGCCATGTGATCCCGAGAGTATTCTAGGTCGGCGATCTTGTGTGGAAAAAATTGAAGTCAGTCGGAGATGTGGGCAAGCTCGAAGCTCCCTGGGCAGGACCCTTCAGAGTCGTCGAAAAGCTCCGCTCGGGTGCCTATTATCTGGAGGATGAAGACGGACGGCAACTGGATCGACCATGGAGCGCGAACCACCTCCAGCCTTACCGGGCGGGGTGAAAGGTGTGCCAATGTAATGTATGTTGTATACTTTCCGTTCGGCTGTATACTTGAAATGCAGGAGTAAAAAATCAAAAAATTAGCACAAGTCTAGGGCATCGTCAGCCGAATCGGAAGATCGTCGAGCTCCGACGTTAAATATCGAGAGTCGGACCGGCAACTTTAAACCCTCCGGTCGGAAGACCGTCGAGCTCCGACGTTAAATATCGAGAGTCAGACCGGCGACTATAAACCCTCCGGCCGGAAGACCGTCGAGCTCCGACGTTAAATATCGAGAGTCGGACCGGCGACTATAAACCCTCCGGCCGGAAGACCGTCGAGCTCCGACGTTAAATATCGAGAGTCGGACCGGCAACTTTAAACCCTCCGGCCGGAAGACCGTCGAGCTCCGACGTTAAATATCAAGAGTCGGACCGGCGACTATAAACCCTCCAGCCGGAAGACCGTCGAGCTCTGACGTTAAATATTGAGAGTCGGACCGGCGACTATAAACCCTCCGGCCGGAAGATCGTCGAGCTCCGACGTTAAATATCGAGAGTCGGACCGGCGACTATAAACCCTCCGGCTGGAAGACCGTCGAGCTCCGACGTTAAATATCGAGAGTTGGACATGCGACTATAAACCCTCCGACCGTCGAGCTCCGACGTTAAATATCGAGAGTCGGACCGGCGACTATAAACCCTCCGGCCGGAAGACCGTCGAGCTCCGACGTTAAATATCGAGAGTCGGACCGGCGACTTTAAATCCTCTGGCCGGAAGACCGTCGAGCTCCGACGTTAAATATCGAGAGTCGGACCGGCGACTATAAACCCTCCGGCCGGAAGACCGTCGAGCTCCGACATTGAATATCGAGAGTCGGACTGGTGACTATAAACCCTCCGGCCGGAAGTAATGCTGTTTAGCGGTAATTCCAGTTAATGCTATGCATGTATTCAACTAAGTGAGTTCAGCTGATCAAGTGTGCAAGCGGGCGGGTTACCAAGAGTACCCCATAAACATCTAGCGAAAATCCCATTTGCGAAACGAGATATATTCAGCCGAGCGGCCTAGCTATACAAAATACTTCGTGAAAAATCCCTTTCAAACACAATAGAGGCGGGATGAGGGGCGAATAACGAGGAGAAGTGGAGGAACGTGAACGACTGTGGTTGGTGAGCCGAGCGGACAGCACGCGTATTGATTAGCAAAAGAAAAAGCAAGCAAGAGGTGTAGGACCGTTAGAGTCGATAGAGGGGGGGGGGTGAATATCTATTCGAAAAAACACCGAGTATAAACGTAGCGGAAAAGTAAAATAGACACAAATGTTTTTTACTTCGTTCGGAGCCTGTGACGACTCCTACTCGAAGGCTCGTTGTCCTTGACCACTTTCGTTGGGCAATCACTAACAATTCGAATATAGTTACAAAAATGAACACAGGAACTGCTGGTGAAAATAAAGCAATACCGACAAGGAAATTAAAAAACCGAAGGAGCACTTTGTCGGAGCTTTGTTGGCGTCGCACTGAACGTCGAGCAGCAAGACCAGCAGTAGAAGAGTTCTCAGATTGATTATTGATTCTGAAGCTCCTGCCTGGGGCTTCTTTTATATGTTGCTCCGGGCGCCTGGATTCCTTCCGGGCGGCTGGAATGTGACGTAGCTGCTCAAACCGTGATGCTCCACGTGGCGACGACTCGGCTGGATATAATTTGCCTTCCGGGCGCCCGGATCCCTTCCGGGCACCCGGACCCCTTGTTCCAGAAAAACTCCCTTTTCCTGCAAAACAAAGTTAGTCCGAGGCAATATATAACCTGCAACATAGATTGTTAGCACATTTTATAATAGTATGAATTAGCACAAATAGTATGACTTAGATTCCGTCTTTCCGAGACCGGAATCTAGTCACGATCTCGACTTAGACATCCGAAATGGATCTAAGTCGGATCGACGCCTAATGTTCCCTTCCCGGGAACGCGTCCTCGCAGTCACTCCCCTCCAGTGACTTACCTCACTTACCTGCCAGACGTCCGGTCAGCCCGTCGACCCGTCTGGACTTCTCGCCAAGCGTCCGGTCAGCCCGTCGACCCTCTTGGACTTCTCGCCAGCTATCCGGTCAGCCCGTCGACCTAGCTGGACTTCTCGCCAAGCGTTCGGTCAGCCCGTCGACCCGCTTGGACTTCTCGCCAGCTATCCGGTCAGCCCGTCGACCTAGCTGGACTTCGTGCCAGACATCCGGTCAGCCCGTCGACCTGTCTGGACTTCTCCTGCACACTCGATCAAAGTGTCAGACAACAACAAAACTAACTTAACCTATTTGTCATTCATCAAAACCTGGGTTAAACCGTTAGTGCTACCCGCACCAACAAGAGGATGGCATATCATTAGAGGCCGTTAAGGCCGATCGGAGTGGTTACAAAATGCCTTCATTCCAGGAAATCATAAAGGTCCTTTGGGATGGTGTTGAGGAGCGTCGCTTGGTCTTGGGCCGGGATGAGGATGGAGTCAGGAAGCTGACCCTTGGACTTCAGGTAGGTTGTTGTGGCAGTCAAAGCAAGCTCAAAGGCAGTGTACATCCGTTCGCAGACTTTCTCCGAGAATTCGGCCGAACGGATGTAATTTATCCTCAAGGCGGCGACCCGGCCTGGCTCAGCCTCTTGGTATTCCTTGAGGGCCACTCGGGAAGCATCGGCGGCTGCCTAGTGTTCTTGCAAGGCAGCCTCAAGCTTCGTCACCTCATCCGATCGGGCTGCCTTCTCGCCGGCTAGCTGCTCCATCAGCTCCTTAACCTGTTGCTCCAGGCCTCGAGCCTCGACGTTTTTCTTCTCCAGATTGGCGATGGTCGTCTTCTTATGATCGGTGGCAAGACTTATTTTTCGATCGAGTGTCTTCGCCTGTCTTTCAAGTTCTGCTAGAGTATAGGCCTGATCGGTCGTCTTCTTCCGTTCCGCCCCCAACAAATCCTGGGCCTTCTTGAGCTCTTTCTGCAGCTCGGCGTATGAGAGGCCTTGGGAGCCTGACGGGCCGCCCGAAGCCTTCAGCCTCTTTATCTCTTCTTCCGCCATAACCAAGCGGTTGGAGATAGCGATCTCCTCCACCCATCTCTGGCATGAATAGGAATATTAATAGCCGATCGGAATTACGGCATAAAAAACTTCGGAAGAAAACACACTTACCCCAGTGGCCTGCTGCATATGGCTGTTGGCCAAGTTGCCGAGCGGAATCAAGGCAACCCGAGCCCTAACATCGGCCCACATCTCGGCAAGGGGCCCCTTCATAGTAATCATGTGCTTGGGCACAGTTGGCAGAGCGGACTCAGCCATAAGCACCTTGGTAGGGAGATGCAGCGTGGCCCTGATCGTACGACTCCGGCCGGGAGTTGTGTAAGCAGACGCAGAACAATCGGAGGCCGGAGTGGAGAACTTGGATAAAATAGTCGAGCGTTGAACTCGGCGAGGCACAGGAGGAATTGAGCTGACCGGCACCGCCTCGATGGGATCCGCGGGTAGGTCCAGGTTAGAGGGGGTCCGATCGAATGAGATCGCCTCAATCGCTGGGCCTTTGCCACGAGAAGCGTTTCCCTCTCGCTCAGGCGCCTGGATCGCGGAAGTGGCTGATCGTGGGGGAGTTTCCGGCTGGCGTCTTTTTTGCCTAAGCGGGCGCTCTTCCTCCTGAATAGAACCTTCCTCCCGGACGGAAGGCCCTCGGCTAAAAGTTGCGCCAACCGCTGGCTCCGGGAGGGAAGCCTGAGCGGCCGACTCCCCCGCATTCGTTTCGCTCTCTCCCTCATGAGAGCCGACCGGGGTGATGCCCAGTTGCTCCATCTCCTTGGCGGCTGCCGCGTCAAGTGCCTCGGCTTTCTTCTTCAAGATACCGGCCATTATTGACTCCATAACAACGTTTGCTGCAAAGGAAAAAGAAGAAAATCAGTTAGCAATCAAGGTGAAAGTTCAAGTAAAATTCTTACCAAAGCTGCTCGGAAGAGGAGTCCGGATCGAACTCAGACCAAATATGTACAGTACACCCTCCGACAAAAACTTATTTATGTTGAGCTTCAGACCGGCCAGCAGGTTCGCAGCCTGAAGATAATCCGGTCGGGTCTTGAACCGCTTTAACTCAGGAGAAGTGGGCGGTCCGACCTGCCATTTGGTTAAGAAGGGAGCATGCTCGGGGAGACGAAGATAGAAGTAATACTCCCTCCAGTGTTTATTGGAGGAAGGAAGTTTATCAAAAAAGACAAGGCCGGGCCGGGCTTGGAACATATAAGTACCCGGTTCGAACTGTTTGGGATAATAAAAATAATAGAAGATCTCCGGTCGGAGAGGAATGTGGTGTATCTTGAATAACACCACAACACCACAAAGAAGGCGGAAAGTATTGGGAACTAAGCTTCTGAGCGAAATGCCAAAAAAGTTACAGACATCCACGATGAAGGGGTGAAGAGGGAAACGCAGACCGGCCATGAATTGGTCGCGGAAAAAATAGATACCTCCGCGTGGTGGTTTGTTCGGCCGAGCGGAGGGTGAGGGTAAAACAAGTTCAAAATCGTATGGGATAGCAAAATCATTAAATAAAACCTCAGCGTCGCGCCGATCAATCAGCAACTCCATGGTAGTATACCATGGGCCGAGAGCTAGATCCGGGGGCTGAGAGGAACTGGCCATTGTCCGAACGGGCGAAACCACAAAAAGCGAGGAAAGGCAAATGATAGAAGGAAGAAGATGACAAACAATACAATACAGTGACCAGAGAGAGAGAACTCGGCAAAAAACACGAGGATAACAGAGAAGGGGTAAGGACCTTACAAAGAAGCTGAGGATCGAAAGGAGGAGGCGGGAGATCTCCGGAAACGAAAAAGTGGGATCGCCGGAAGTCTGAAACGCCAGAGGAAGATGTGGAGCACGAGAAGGCATAGATGCGGCGGGGAGTGGAGAAGGCGAAGGCTTTATAGGGTTAGGCCCGAGCGGCCTCCACCGTCAGATGCAGGTCACGGGAACCGAAGAACGCATCGGTCCGTCCATTTTAGACCGCCTCAGTCTCGTCGTGCACTACGCCACCGCCGTACGATGACGGCAGCAGCGCCACGTGGCATTCGACTACTGGAGTGCATTTAATAAGCGCGTGCTCGGCCTTAATGATGGAGATTGGTGCAAATTCCGAGGATATCCGAGGGAGGGTGGCGTTGACTGAGGTCGCAGCTACCCCCACACGGGCTGAGCGGAGGATGGTTTCTTGGATGCGCCGCTTGGCACTACGGGCGTCCAGACAGTCGGACTATGCGCCTCCTTCGATTAGACTTGAAGGGGAGGCAAGTGATCC